>NC_137793.1:73351631-73624367 GCF_963383645.1 Muscardinus avellanarius | reverse complement strand
AACTTTTCCAAGGTATTAAATTAAAAGATGTTGAATTACGTTAAATGCCCTACATTGAATTGACATTTCCCCTTTTTTAATGCAAGCTAAGATTGATGAAAAATACCACTTATCTACATTAAGGGTCAAAATCTCTCACAAAAGGAGCTTCTGGTTCAACACATCAGAGCAGAGTCAGTCTTCCATAATCCCGGGACCAGGACGCGGATCACATTCTGATGATCCAATTAATGGTGGGACACTTTGCAATCATCCAGCAAGCAAGGCCGCTAACAGATTGTGGGGCTGTAACATCAATTTCTTAAGTGCATTTAAAGGATTACAAATGTTAGTCCTGGCTTGAGATTGAAACACCTATTGAGGTGCTCTGAACCACATTACTGTAATTGGGTACCTGAATTAATGCCATTTCTTCTGATGGGTGAGTTGAATACATTGGAATTAAGAGTTCTTTTTGCTGTATTTCACTTTCCTATTCTTTCTTCCTTTTTTGTTTCCGTGGAACATAAATCTAAAGTGAAATAACTCTTTTTATTTAATCCAGATAGCTTTAATCACAGCCCTTAGGAATCCAAGTATTGTCCTAATCCTACCTTCTGCTCTGTTTGGGTGCGTTCTTCTTTGAGCTTGTTATCTTAATATGCAGTGCTCAGACAATGAAAATACAATTCTTTTCTTAAGGAAACAAAGGGAATGAAGAAGACATTATAGGGGAGAGGAAGAATACTTCTGCTTCTCCTTCCTTCCAGCCACATGGACCCTTTTATAAATGCAGAAGACAGCAAGACAGCACCTGAAATTCATTACAGGGCCGGAAAATTAAGAACCAGTTCCTTTCCAAATCTCATTCTTTCTGAGGGCAGTTCAAGTAAAAGTTCTGATTAGAGAAGGACTGGATAGATGGGCACTGTCTGGATATTTTAAGCTCTAGGTTAAGCATTCTTACCTTCTTCCTCCTTTTATGCCATCCAATTCCTCAACTACGAGGAAATCGTGTAGCCCGACTCTCCTGTTCCAAACCTCCCTTGTCAAGTGAACAAAGCCTAAACTCGCTTTAGTCTAAAATGTCAGACATGCGCTTCCCTGCTCAGCTCTGATGTTACATTCTATTGCTCTACCACCTACATACACCCTTGGCCCTACCTTCTAGCACCTGCACATACCAAGCTCCTCTTCACTGGGGCCACCTACTTTGGGCACTGTACTCTGAGTCTTATATTTTACCAAAATACAAACTTACAGAGAGTTTCCTGATTGCTATAAGTAATATTCATGCCTCTCCTACTCGAACCATGCCTTCTCTCTTTTCCTGCTTCCCCTTACTCCATAGGAATCGTGTGTGTTTATGTGTTGGGGTGGGCTACATGCTCACATGCTTGAATTAGTTATATACTCACCACACACACTCAAAAATAATACCTCCCTGAAAAGCAGGAAATTTGTTTCATTCACTAATATAACCCAAGTGAACAAAATAGTACCTGGCACAGTTCAAATATTTGTTTAGTTGGATTAAGTTGAATTTTTGCATGGCTGAATCTACCTCATTAATTCTGGTGTTGAATAGAATGTTTTCTTTACAGAAGACCCCTGACTGATTCTTATCTAAAGTAGCACTTTCCCTATACTCTCCCCAAGTCACTATTAACTTGCTTTGTTATTATTTACTTGTTTTATTGCCTTCGTATCCCTTATCAGTAATAGAAATATTACATGTATGTACATACACATATACATATGTATATATAGATACATGTGACTAGTTTACTATATCGCCCACCTGAGCACTTAAAGTCCTTGTGTGATTAAAATATTTTTGCATCCTTTCACACTTGGCCCATAGAAGAGAAACCATGAATGTTAAGTGTGAATGAATCCAATTCAACTTGAGGTAGTCAAACATGCAGAAGCCTTGTCAGAAAAGAATTATAGATGATGCAAATTTTCTTCACCCAATTTTATCAGTGGCACAATAGAAAATCGAAATAATATAAGAATAAATGTTTGCAGGGTATAATAAATGTATTCCACTTCTTGTAGAAAAAACAAGGCTGGTTATCATGTTATCACCAGCTTTGGTAGAAAGACAAGGAAAAGCTGAAAAGTAATGGTCATCATGTTATCACCAGCTTTGTTAGAAAGACAAAGAAAAGCTGAAAAGTAAAAATGACACAGAGCAAAGGTGGCCTTGGGCAGAACTGGGAAAGAGGGGTGCCTGTCGATCTGCCTGCTGCCTTTCTCCTTCTCTGCCCATCTCCGCTTGTGGGCTGTGTTGTTCCCCTGAAACCTCCAGTGGCTTCTGAGGCAGGAGCTGACTCAGTCTTCCCACCCCCCAAAGCCCTCCTACACTGGAACTTTCTGACTCACCCTTGTCCTTCTGCCAAAACATCCAAATTCAGGCACCATATTTTCTTGGGTCTTTACTCGTGGACTTAAGCTAATGTGTTAAATCTTCAGAACGAAAAGGCAGTAGCTATGTCATGAACTTGACCCTGCTTAAAGAGAAGTATGCCCTCCTGAAAGAGAAGTATGCCTTCCACCAAGGCTATCTACCTTCTCCCCTTGAGAGAAAGGGGAGGAGCTGCCCTTTCACTGCACCAAAAGGAAAACAATCTACAGAAGGTTCCAGTGCCTTCCTCTTAAAAAAAAAATTACAGCAACCATTTAACTCCTTTTGATTCCTGATAGTACAAGCAATTCTTTTAAAACACAAAAAAGCTTGGCATGATGGTGCATGCCTTTAATCCCATACTTGGGAGGGTCACAGGTTTGAAGCCAGCCTCAGTGATTTAGCAAGGCTCTCAGCAACCTAGTGAGACTCTGTTTCCAAGTAAAAATAAAACAGGGCTGGGGTGTAGCTCGGAGGTAGAATGCCCCTGGATTCAATTCCTAGCACTACACACACACACACACACACACACACACACACACACACAGCACAGTAGAGAATTCAAGTCATATAAAAAGAAGAAAATTTAAATTGCCTGTAATCCTAAAGTCCCTAAATAACTACTTCATAGTTCCATTTTAATCTCTTCTCTTTGGACATCTTTTCATAGTTAATGTCTTACTCCATATTTAGTTCTCAAATCTATTTTTCCCACTACTGTATGATGGAAACATTTCCATGTCTTTAAAATTTCTTGATACACGCATTGGAGCGATAGCTACAGCTTTTTAACATACACTGAGGACCTGGGTTTTATCCCTAGTACCTAACACTATGGGAGGAATGATCCTTGATAAACGTTCAGGACATGGCAAAATATCTCTTGACAGGAACTGATGGCCATGCAGTTAATGACACCCTATTATAAACTATGAAGTATCTTCAATTTCACTTATAAACAAGAAAACATTATATTTGTCTAGAGGGGTTGACAACCTTTCTCCATAGAGGATTAGTCAATATTTCAGCCATAAGAACCATTATGATTGCTATCTCAACTATTCAATTTCACCACAGCAATATATAATACATAAAACAAATGTTTGTGGCTATGTGTCAATAAAGTTTTATTTCCACAAACAGGTGGTGGACAGGATTTGGCCAAAGGGCAGTAGTTTTTCATCCAGACCCCTGGTCTAGATCTCTTGATTAATTTCTCAGAGCATCTAAAAGTAGAATCACTGACTTAGAGATATAGGCTTTTATGTGAGTGTATGTGGTACTTGGGATCAAACCCAAGGTATCATGTACACTAGACAAGTGCATTATCAATGAGCTGTATCTCAAGCCAGATGTGAACATTTTTAACAGATGATTTTTTTTTGTACTGGGAATGGAACCCAGAGACTTTATACTTCTGAGTTATGCCCTTGACCCTTTTTATTTGTTTGAAATAGGGTCTAACTATCTTGCTGAATTTTCCCCAAACCTATGGTTCTCCTGTCTCAGCCTCCCAAGTACTGGGATTACAGGTATGTACCACAACACATGGCTAACAGATGATTTTTAAAAATAACAATTAGTACTCATAAGTATGGCTGTTTGCTTGATTTTTTCCAATAACAAAATAATTAATTTAAGAAATTAAAGAAGTGCTGACCTAATTAGCAGCCCTTAAAAGAAAGGGAAACTGAGGCCTGTGTATTGCTGAGCTCAGTTTCAGTGTGCACTTGCCTTCAGCAATTCTCCTCAGACTCTTTATACCCAGTTCAGATGCAGAAAACATGTTTTCAGAGATATTGCAGTGACAAAAAAAAAAAAAGATGGTTTCTTGTATTCTCAATATTCTGTTTAGGAGAGTAATTTAAGGGTATTCAGCAGCAAGGTGACTGCTGCTGTTTTATTTTAAAATGAGTAAGACAAGAAGGTTGTTAATCAGGTATTGGGATGCCCTGGCAAGTTACCAGGCAAAAAGACAACACCCTCACAGTTCCTCAAAGCCTGCTTTGGCCAATTCCTGATTCAGGACTCTGTAGGATTAGAGTGTGAAGGTGTGTAAGTATATAAATGCCTTCTATCTAAAGTTTTCATGAAACATTTTGTATTTTTCTATAAATCTGCTCTTGTACAGCATCACGATCCAATTTTAGATTTACTAAATAAACTGTACAGGGGTAGAGAACGTATTTGCAATTTATCTTTATTCTCAGCAGAAAAGGAATCTCAGGACATTCTCCAGAGGGTCCAAAAGACACCCTAATTTAGCTGTCGTAGAAAGGAAAGGGATAAATTTTAATTCTTTGAATGACTTTCTTTGGGAGCTATGAACACTATTTTTGCATTCTGTCATGTATGCTCATAACTATGAAATATATATACCTTTTTATACCACCAATTGGAGATGTTGGGACTGGAATGAAGCTCACAAGTCATTTTAGTCCAGGCTCCTGTGTCCACAGAGCCACTTTCATTACTCTTGAGCATACTGTCTCCCCTTAAACTGGGTGTGTCCAAGCTCTGATTTTACTATGTAATCATGCTATGTTAGACCCTACATGAACTCCCTTCATTAAGCTTTATCAAAGCATCTGTACTGTGGAGCTGAAAATTTCATGTCCATATACAGGCACTGGGCGTTTGAGTGGCAAGAAACACAGTGGCCAAGGGTTGCATATGGGGGTATCTCAGTGGTAAAGGATGAACTTTTGCACAAGACCCTAGGTCCAATCCTCAGCACCAAACACAAAAGTAAAAACAGAAGCAGTGGCTGTGATTTCTAAAGCACTAAAACAACTGTTTAAGGAGAAGGGGACAGTCTAGTATTGCCTTTTTCTGTAGCAGCTATTTTTTAAAATATCATAAACATAGGCTGCCACAAAGTGTTGACACAGGACAGCATTTCTCAGCCTCAGCAGTATTAACATTTGGAGGCAGATAATTATTTTGTTGATGGGGACCATCCTGTGCATTGTAGGATGTTCAACAATATCCCTGGTTTCTATCCCCTAGATGTCAATAGCAGCTATCCAATTGTGAGACCACCAAATGTCTTCAGATATTACCAAATAGCCCTTGGGTGGCAGTTCAGAAGAACCTAGGATGGGAACTCAAAGACAGAAAAATGCACATAAGTACAAGTGCCCTTGGCCATCTCTTCTGACAAAATTAAAATGGTTCTGGAGAAGTAGCCCTGATCCTCCACCAAGAGGACTGCACCCTCCAAGAGCATGTGGACTCCTTCTCTCTCCATCAGTTTCTCTAGTTGCTTGTTGTGTTCAGCCATCATTACAAAGCTAGACATGAGTTTCTTGCTTTTTTTTTTTCTCATTTGACTCATTAGGTCGTCCTGCTCAAAATGATTTACACATAGATAATTAAACTTAAGCCCTAAGGACTAGTTAACTGTTTAGCAGTGTATACATTTCATATAACCATTTCCATACATCTAGTTTTAAATTCATTAACAAAAATTAATAGCTACCCAGTGCTCTATACTGCGCAGCATGTTGCTATGGTGTGCTTGCTAAATTACCCCTTTCTATCACTTCCCCTGCAATCTCAGAGACAGCTAAACTTTGCAGTGCTGGAAATGTTGCCTACCAATTTGCAGCAAAGCCCATATTTACTATATTTAGTGTGAATCATTGACTGAACTTCAGAAAATATTTGTCTCTGTTTTGTGTGCCTCTGGAGCACTCCATCAGCTTTAGAGAACACTGCATGCACTTTTTTACTCCTTGAAAAACTACTGACAAGCATTTAACAGGCAATATTAGCTTTGAATATGCATTAGAAATACATTTGTTGCTGATATATCTTTCATTGTAAAGTCCCCTAACTGCACTTAACTATCTTGTATTTTTTCCTCTTAGTATATTTTTGAGAATATAATGCCTTTCTGATATGGACTACCTATGACCCTTATCCTTTTAAATCTGTATATCAATATAAAAAGAATAATTAGACAGTAAATTTTATTTCTACAGACTTATTGCTATACTTACAAACACTATAATTTTTTATAATTTAAAAAATGCTCTACAATCATCCTGCTTCACTAATATTTACAGTGTTCCCCTTAGTTTAAAAGAGTCAGGGTGAACTAATTCATTGTTTACACTCAGAATCCTAGGTGACCCAATCCCATAAAGGTAGTACAATGCACTCTATCTTTCGTTCTTAGTACTTATCTTAATCTTAATAACTAGCCAGACAACTGACTCCAGAGTCTAGGGCTTATCAACTGGAATTTGTCACATGAACCCAACAGAAGACAAGAAATGCATTATATAGCAATGCTATACAAATCATTATCTTTCCATATTTAAAGGTGTTTGAAAGCCCACATAAGACTTTTATTTATTTATTTTTTTTTTTTTTTGCTGAACTCAAACTCCACTTGTTTCTATTAAATTTGAGAGCAAACGAACAGAAATGCTCTTGTTAGGTATTATCTGCAAACAGTTTACTCCCAGGAGATCAAAAGGATTCTTTCTGCTTCGTTTCAGCAGTGGCTATCAGGAGCAATCTGCTTTAAACACTTGCTTTAATACTGATTACTTAAGAAACAGATTAATAAGAAAATGAAAAGACCCATGTTCCTCAAACACTGAGAAATGGCAACTGCTTCAGTTGAAAATTCAGTGTCTTCCCGTTAGAAGGCTGTCTGGATTCCCCCAATGTAGTTTACACAAACAAGGGCCAGACTAAGCCATTGACACAACACTTGGCCAGTTCATGCCCTGGGTTAAAAATAGCACTGTTCACACATGGAAAGTATTTTCTTCAGGAACAAGAATTTTATGGAGTTTCTTGCTTTGGTAGATGATTTATTGTAAATATTTCTAATTATACTTTCAATTTTTCATTCTAAATAAATGAAGACTCTGAGAAGTATAATGCACTTTAATTTGCATCTTTATACAAGGTAAGATTTATTTCTTTTACTAGTTTATAGAACATGTTATTATGTCTATAATGAGCTAAATATTTTCACTGAAACTTCAAAAAGAAATAGATATACAATTTTAAACTGCAAATAAATGTTTTCCTTAACTCTTTTTGAATTTTTTCAAATGAAGTGAATTGAGAAAATGCTTATTTAATGATAGCTAGGTTTTAATTTTTCATCTGTGTTTTACCTGAATATATAGTATAATAGCAGCTACCTATTACCCTTCCTCTTCTCTAGAAGAAAATATTAATTCATTAGATATTTTAGCACTTATTTTTCTTTAGAAAAGGGTGTTGCTATGCTGCTGAGTGTGTCCTTAAACTCCTGGCTGGGCCAAATGATCCTCCTGCCTCTGCCTTCTAAGTAACTGGGACTACAAGTGTGAACCACCATGCCTGGCCAGAATTCTTACTGAAAAGAACATATTACTTCTGGTGGAAGAGGCATTAAGTTCATTAAAATGTGCATCCTTAAAAGAGATGTCATCACTATCCAGCTCTCTATAGTAGTTATAAAACAAGAATTTTATCTAGAGATTGTATCATATCTGGAAAGAGGCTAAAAAGGAAATACAGTGAAACATTCATATGTGTATCTTTGGCCTACTAATTGCATACTTCATTGGAATCCTAGTACCCTTATACCAATAATCAAAGGTTCTTTCTTTCTGCTTCCCCTCTCTCCATCCCTGTCTTTCTTTTTCCTTCTTCCTTTCCTGTCTTTTTTTCCCCTTTCTCTTTCCATAGTATGTTCCTCTGGCTGGTTTCAAACTCCTGGTTTCAAGTGATCTTCATAACTCACCCTCCTGAGAGCTGGTATTACAGAGGTGTATCACCTCATCCAACTTGAAAGGTGCATTTCTTGATGACATTTCAATGTGCACAAAGTTAAAGATATCACAGTTTAATATGAAAGAGAAACATTGTTATTTTCCCTAGGAGTTCAATTCTTCCTATAATCTGTATTAAATATCTTATTGTCTTCAAAAATGAGAAAGATTTATGTTATTTGTCATAATTCTATACTTTTCACTGAATCTATTGATGAAGCATTGACAAAAAAGGAAAGGGAAGCCGGGCGTTGATGGAGCATGCTTGTAATCCCCGTGCTTGGGAGGCTGAGACAGGAGGATCACACGGGTTTGAAGCCAGCCTCAGCTACTTAGTGAGGCTCTCAACAACTTAGTGAGACCCTGTTTCCAAATAAAATACAAAAAAGGTCTGAGAGTATAGCCCGGAGGTAGAAAGCCTCTGGGTTTCACCCCCAGTACCATAAAAAAAAAAAGGGATAAAAGATCTATGTAAATATTCCTTAGTTCAGAGATGTGCTAACACTGTATTTTATCAAGACTATCATTGAATGAGTGTTTTGTCTTGAAAATATGGACTCTCTAGAAATTTCTATCTACATAAAAAGTATAGTTTGCATATTCTTGTTTACATTAATTTAAGTAATAATTATTAAACTCTATTACACTTGAATATATGTTATACGTGGTCAGATGTGAAGAATCATATTTTCTGAACTCTTCCTGGAATCCTGGCAGGACTAGCATGAAAGGTTAAAGATCTATGCCTAATTAGAAGACTAATTTTTCTTTTGTAAAGAAGGAACGGCAACACTTTTTAGAGAGCCTGCTCATTACTGAAAGCTGCTGGCTCTGAGTCAGCATGACCTAAAACCACTGGCATCCATTTGCTTTTTGTCCCCTTCCACTTGGCATCAGAATCAGTTTTAGAATACTTTTTATTATGAACTGAATGTTTATGCCCATACTCCCGAGTTCATATGTTGTAGTCTTCATGCGATTATATTAGAGCATTTGGTGGCCATTATGTCATTAGAGTATAGCCCTTATTGATGAGATTAGTGGTCTTAGAAAAGGCCAGACATCTAGCACATAGACATCTTTCTGCTATGTAAAAATACAAGATGTCAGCAGTCCACAACATGGAAGAGTATTCCCATTGGAACCCAACCATGACCTCAGGTCTTCCAGCCTCCAGATTTGTGAAAATACATTTTTGTTGTTTATAAGTCACCCGTCTATGGTGCTTTGTTATAGCAACCTGGACCCTGAAATTTGTACTGCCTGCCAGCTTGCAGACGTATGCCTCTCTGGTCTGCCCTGAGAAGGGTACTTTTGTTTTTTCCTGAACTTTATAAAATAAACAAACCTAGCAAATAAATATGAGAAAGCTGGTATTTTGGAAGAGTAAGAAAGATACCTTAATTGAGCCAAATGAACATTAATGTTACAAAATAAAGAAGTATAAAGATTCATTAAATAGTTAAGGTGAAAAGAGGCAACTCTGAATTTTGACAAAAGACCCTCAGAGCACACCATAAAAAAAGGATACTGAGCATGAAAGAACCAGATAAAACCTACAGCTGCTGAGAAAGCTACTAAGTAAATGAACTCAAAGCAAAGAGGGGTTTCTCAAAAGGGTTGCTTATGCTTGTTTTACTTGAGACTTAAGAAATATTCCTTTAAAATGTATACTTAGCTGGTCATGGTGGCACATACCTATAATCTTGGTACTTGGGAGACTGAGAGAGGAGGACTTAAGGTTCAAGGCTAGCCTCAGCAGTTTAGCAAGATCCTTAGTGAGACCCTATTTCAAAATTTAAAAAAATTAAAAAATAAGAATAGGGGTACAGCTTGGAGTTAGAATGTCCCTAGGATCAATCATCCTCAGTATCAAAAATAAAGATTAAAAAATTAATTAGTCAACGCCGGGCGTGGTGGCACACACTTGTTAATCCCCGTGCTTGGGAGGCGGAGACAGGAAGATCAGGCAGGTTCGAAGCCAGCCGTGCGTTGGTTTAGGAGACCCTCTTTCCAAATAAAAATATAAAATAGGTCTGGTAGTGTATCCCGGAGATAGAAGGGTTTCCAGGAACCCCAGTACCACCAAAAAAAAAAAAAAAATTAATTAGTCAAAATCTTTTACCCTTGAAATTCACTATTACCATCATTAAGAAGGTTGCCTTCTCCAAAGATACTTCTGACAGAAACTGGGTTCTTGACACTCTCTCTTACAAGGATGTTAAAAAGGAGCCATTACTAATTAAGGAAGATGATTAGCACAACAGTAGCCAGCTAAATACTGTATAGGAAATTCCTTGGAATAGAAACCAGAGTACACAGATTAGTTAGACAAATAACAAAAGAGGGTTCTGACATAATTGCAAAAAATCTCACTTTTTCACTAAATGTTTTATTGTTTAGTACATATATTTTGGCAATTTGATATATCTTGTTTGTATTTATGTAATAAGAGTGTAAATACCTGGAAAACAAGTTTTTCTATTTTGCTTAATATAGAAAAAAACTGGGCATTGGTGAGCAGATGTTTTTACATTAAATGTCACTGAATTTTTAATAAAATGTGGTTTCCAGGATGTCAAAAACACAGGATTATTGAGCAAAAAAATTAAATAACAACAATAATAACAACTCAGTTGAATAACCTGATTTTCCAAACTAAGAAATTGATTCTCCAATGCCTGAGAATTGAATCTAAAGTAAGAATATTTAGCTTACAAGTCTCAGAAATGGGACTTGTCAACCCTTGTCTTTCTGCTTCCTACCAGTTGTTTCTGGATCCAGATTTTACTGGTGTCCGCTCCTGACACACAGTTGAGTCTTTCTGACCATGGCCCCACCCACTCTCCAAGTCCCAGGAGATGGCACTCACTAGCTACTACATGCCTCACATGTTTTCTGTAAACTGGTGATTATAGAAGTGCTTCTAACCCACAATATCTCAGCCCATTAGAACCCCTATCTTTTGCCACCAAACTTGATAATGGTCTACCTCATGGTCCAGGACACACAATCAACAAGGTTTATACCCTGGTTTTCCTAAACAAATGAGTTGATTTAAAGATGAAAAATAGCTAGGTTTCTATTATGGACCAGTGTGTATAGGCCAATTGGCTGGATGGTAGGAAGGGACATGACAAATTTTACTAATATAGGCTGGATTTTCATAGGGGGCTCTATGGCCTTATCAACTCACCTTTCATGGTCGTCAACTGATTTCAAATACCCAGTTTGGATGATGAACTTAAGAAATGTTCAGTGGTACACATTCCTATATAATTAATTATAAAGCCCAATATTGTTTAATAGTTGATATAGTTCATATGATGCTCTTCACTTAGTGTTCTATTTAGCAATAACAGTTTCTCTATACAACTCCACTCTTTCATTTCTCTCTTTCTTACACCTCGTTGGCTTTATTCAAGCTCACCCAGAACCCTAAAAATTCTCCCCTATATATACCCTTACTTATTTTTCTTTCTCCTCCACTCTCAACATGGTCACCCATCACCTCAACTTCTCTTTCAAAGACTAGCTATACCAGTTGGTCCTCCAGAATGTCATTTCTTATCTTTCAAGTTCCAATGACACATTCGATAACGCATTGCTTTTAGAGCAATAACTTTAGGTTTAATCTTTTCATTTCATCTACCCTACTTTTTGAGCTTATATTAATTTCTTGAAGGAATAATTCAACAGTTTATAGATATTTTCATTGGATAAAACATAAAGATATAGAAATATTTTATCAATTATGCTTTTAAAGTGTTTATACCTTCGAGAACATGTATGTGTTCTACTTAATCTGAAGCATTGTGATAATGCTGCTAGAGAGCATAAACCCAGACACAATGTCATCATTTATTTTGTGAAGAAGCCGGGAGTTAGACTCAGCTGGCAGCTTCTGGAGCAACCTGGAATCTTTCTGTGTATCAGGGATTGTCCTATCGATCTTGTACATTTCAGAGCATCTAACAAATACTTTATGAATGAATATATATATATATATATATATATATATATATATATATATATATATATATATTCTCCCCAAGTATGAGCCCATATGGAACCCAATAAATTTTGTGGAAATTCAATTTAATCCACTGCCCAGTCAAGGTGTACTCATCATCTTTTCTACTTTAATTTCTCAGGGCAGGAGAAACAAAAAGCAGTTGACATAGTAGGAATGGTGAAGTCTTCATGGTGCTCAAAGTGATCACTGGCTGTGTGAGTCTGGGCTAGTGGAGAAGGACAATGGCCAGCCATGTGGCTCTCAGTCCTTTACAAGTGACATCTTGGAAATACCTTTGGACCAACAGAAAGTTTCTGGCTGGAGAATCTGTCGGGTTAGGCTTTAAGCTAATGCGAGGCGCCATTTTGGAAGAATATGGTGCATTATATATTTTATCCTGAAAAAGGATATTTTTTTTTCTTTTCAAAATTGCTTAGGACCTATGGGTAACTGATATGATTTTGGGAATCAATACTCACAAAAAAAATTCCCTTCAAAGTTGGCTTGAACAATAATAAGGCTTAGAGGCAAAGCTATGTTCCTGGAAATAGTACCTCACAGAAGCAACAAATAGGAACCCTGCTGGTAGTTTAAAGTTACTGCTAATGTGATTATAGTTGACTCAAATGTTTATTTGGTGCCAGACACTGGTTTAAGTGCTTTCAGTAAATGATGTCATTTAATTCTTAGAAAAATCTCTGTGAATACCATACTGTTTCTCCATTTTACAGATAGAAAACATCAAACTCTGAAAAAGTAAGAAAACTGTACAAATTCAAAAGATAAGTTAGGAAGAATGGGAAACAAAATGCTTCTTAAGCTAAATGTCCAGATGATCTAGTTAAGGTGATACCAAGTCTGAACAGGTGACACGTGGAAGGCAGGGTCCTCCTTGTAGCACATCTGCAATCCACGATCTCACTCTACCATCCCTGCCCACGCGCCAGCTCACCAACACACTGCATCACCCAAGAACCAACAGGTAAGCCAGGCTGCAAGGATCTGGCCACCACTGCGCCTACAGAACAGTCTCCTAACAGCTGCCACTGACTTGAAAAACTTCAGCTGAGCAAAGGTGTGTGCGCGTAAAGTACTTCCCATTCTTACTTCTTTCTCTCATATTTATGGACTTTATCTCAATTTAAGTCAGTAGTGCTGAATAATAATGAGGAGCTTCCTTCAACGCTGAGCGCTGATGGCCTGCTTCATTCAACCACCTTGGAATCCTTCAAATGTCTTTTTTTTCCTTATTATCAAAAGAGGTGACCTACTACCTAGGGCATTGTGTTGACACCTATGGATACCAAAGAGGTAAAGTATTTCAGTTTTCTCCTTTTTTCTCCCCCTACCTCTTGTCTCCCTTGGGATTATAACTCAGGTGTTTTGTTTCTTATAAAAGAAACACTTTCTATGAAAGAAAAATAGAGTTGATACACAATATAGGGAGCCAAAGGAAAAGTGGCTGAATGAATCTGAAGTCCAAGAAAAAATTTCCTGGTAAAAATGCATTTTACTTTTGCCATACAGATATTACCAGTAACTTTGTCAATCTGCCTCTGTCTCTTTTCATGTCTGTCTGTCTGTCTGTCTGTCTGTCTCTCTCTCTCCACACCACACACACACACACACACACACACACACACACACACACACACACATACACACACACCATCCATGCGACAGTGAAGAAACTCATCTTGACCTGAAATTGCCTTTGGATCAAGTCATCTCTGAAATAAAAAACAGTTTATGTCAAAAAGGGTCAAGGTTCAACCAACCCACAAAATAGCAGCTTATTTAAAAACCAAATCTACTCCTTATTGAAAGTGGTGATATTTGAAGTACACACAAGTAAAACTAATTTAACCTTTGGAAAGTTCTCTCCGGAGAGAAGAGTCAAAATCCCTTTATAAGATTTTTAAGCACTGCAATTATTGACGAGAAGTATATTACTTCAGTTTTCTCTGATCAGGAAGAGAAAAAAAGAGAAAAACCCACAAGAGACATCAGCAGCTGTCAGGCTGTTTTCCAACAGCAAAGAGGTAGTTTACAGTGGGCTTGTGCCAGTCTCTTAAGACCCAGTTAAGAAGCCTTTTTAAAATGCCTTAAAAAGCCAACTCATACATTAATCAAGTTGAGCCCTCATCCATACTTACTGCAATACATCAATTACTATGTCTTTTTTTTTAAACAAATTCCAGTTGACAACAGACACCTTATTAAGGCCGACTAAAATGATACAATAAGTAGAAGGCTATTAATATTGCTCTTTTTTCTCCCTGCTATTGTCTTGCTGCACTGGTCTGCAAACAAATTCAGGCTGCATTACAATTAATGCCAGTGAAACTCCTTCTAACGACTTCCAGCTTGCTAATTTTTTACGCTAATAATAAAAAAAGGCATTGCTATGCAAGAACGACCCCCTTTTATCATGCTAGCATAGCACACCAGAGAGCGTCTGCTATTGTTCACATGAAAGACAATTAAACCCTGGAACATCAAACCTAAAAATGACAATCTGCTAACCAGCACTGGGCCTTGCTCAGTGTTTCTTCTATTTTCTGAATTGATAGAAAACAATTCTCTGAAGACATTTTTCTTTCCTGTTCTCCCTTATCCATCCTTTGGTGAGGGGGGGGCACTTTAGAAAAAAAAAAAAAAACCTTTGCCAATTTATGCATCTCTGCTTACAACTTATTAACTGTCTAGGGCCAATTTTGCTTCAACATTCCCACTGCCTGCAGGTTTAAATTTTGAACATATAAAAAAAAAATGCACCAATATCACCCGAGTAGTATCGCATTTAAAAATAAACATTCAAAGTGTTCTTTAACATGCACACAATATAAAAGTCTCGAGGGAGAAAGAAAAATCTAATTCTGCAACTCTATGTATCTCATCATCTCTGGGAATAAGGAGGAGTCAGAGGGCATCCTGGACACTAGATCTAGTCCAGATGCTAATACTCCATAAAGCCAGAGTCCAAACCCTTACCCTTCGTTCTCAGCAACACACAGATAAATTCACCAGAACACATGTCATTTACTGGGCTGGAAAAATACTCTTTGTTTGGGCTTCAATTCTAACACTTAAAAAATAAATATAGCCACTTAGAAGTCTGTGGACTTTCTCAAAGAACTCTTCAAGTTTTGACTGACATTCTGTCCATGTTCTAAGGAAAACTAGAATAGGTACGAAAGCCCTGGTGGCAGTCATATCTCCATCACCTGCTAATCTTGGGGTCTTGACTCGATCTTTTGACTTCTCTTTGTTTTATTTTCTCCATTTGCACAAGGAGAAAAGTGGCCCTTTTTCCAAATAGGAACGTAAAGGGAAAAATAAAAGATAGATATGAAAGCTAATCTGCTACAGACTGTAAATTAAATGAAGTTGTGTTATGTGCTCGTTAGAGTTGCACTAGTATTTCCATTTTCTGCTTAGTAGTGAGTGACTCTCACGTTCTGGGCAGGGCCAGACCTCAAACATTATCAGCAACTTTTTAGCGAAGGGGTCAGGCACTGTAATAAGCTCAGAACATTGGCATTAGATTTTTTTTTTCCACAAGAACTCTCTTGGTAGGGATGATCATTTCCCCATGCAAATGATGAAGTTGAGGTCCAGGGAGATGTAGTGATCTGCCCAAACAGCAGAGCTGAGATTTAAATTACTGTACTGATCACATGGAAGACCCTAATAAATGTTTAAGCTGTGAACATCTTAGGGTGACTTCCCCTGAGGAGCTTCTTATATGAGACAGCAGTTTTTGAGTACTAGGGATTTAACCCAAAGTCATTCTATCTCTTAATTACACCCCTAGGCCTATTTTACATTTTTATTTTGAAACAGGGTCTCACTAAGTTAACTAAGGCTCTTGTTAACCTGCAATCCTCCTGTCTCAGCATCTAAGCACTAGAATTACAGATATGTGCCACCACACCTGGCTGAGACAAGCAGCTTTGAATCAGGGTAAAGGGATGAGTTCAGGCCACAGTATGATAGATTGGCTCTGACATTTATTGGCAGTGGAACTTTGGACTGGCCATTCACCCCTCACTTCCTGTATCCTTAAAACACAGAAAATACTTATCTCCTGGGTTGTTCGGGATAATGCCACTATTGGTGAGTACTCAATAAACATGATCACGTTTTGTAACCCTTATTCTCTAGCACTGTGTAAAAAGCTGTAATATATAAAATGAGAATAAAATAGAATAAGCAACTTCTGCATCCGTTGAAGAGATTTACCTTCACTTCTTAAATAATCAAAACACAAATAAAATTTAAGAACAATTTCCAAGAGAGGTAAGACCTATTGTCTCTGCTTACTCCCTCTGAGAGGCTCCAGGACCCCCAGGAGGAGGAAAAGTCAGGCAGAGCTTAGCAGACTCTTTTAGCTCAGGAGACAAACTGAATGACTCGGGGAATCAGGGTAAACTCAAGTCTGTATGATAGAGCACTCTGAAGAAAAGAGCAATGCATGGACAGAGAACTCCGGAGAGTTCCAGATGGTCTTCATGTACGCAGTTGAATACTGAGGAGCACATGCCTATAAGAAAATTTCCCAAGGCCATGGAAAGAAAGGAACAACTAATAAAGACTGGAGGTTCCCTGGTGCAGAGCGCACAAGTGCTAGAAAGAGTACCTGCTCTCATCACTCAGGATGGAAAAGCTTCATGCTTTATAGGAAATTGGTTGGCACACAAGGAAAAGTATTGACTCCTGAGTGGATAATATTTAGCTCTAAACTGAGCGTACTCCAGAGAACCCAAGTTTATACACTTTTAGTGAGAGTAGAGATTAATAAAACCACTACGGAGATCTGTATGGAGGCTCATCAAAGACTAGGAACAGAACCACCATATGACCCAGCTGGACTATTTCTCAGTATCTTTCCAAAACAATTAGAGTCAAAATACTATACACTATAGTGATACATGCATATCCAGGTTTGCACAGCACAATTCACAATTACCAAATTATGAAACTAACCTAGGTGTCTGTCAACAGATGAATAGATACAGTGTAGTATACAGTGGAATTATACTCAGCAATAAAGATGGACAGAATAATGTCATTTGCAGAAAAAATGGATGAAACTAGAGAAAATTATCCTAAGTGAGATCAGCCAGTCTTGGGTAGTCAAGGGTCATATGTTTTCATTCATTTGTGGAAGCTAGAGAGAAAATAGAAAACAAAAGGCACTTTATATAATTGAGAAGAGACCAGGAGAATAGTGGAAAGGGATTGAGAGGAGGTAGAAGAGAGAAGAAATGATAAAGGAAACAGTTCAAATAATGCTACATTTATCTATGAATGCATCACTGCCAATCTCATTAGCATGTATGAAGGGAAGGGGGTGAGATCCAAAGGGAGTCACATCAAGTGCTGTGTACATGTATGTGTGTATCACATTGAACCTCACTACAATATATAACTGCAATGCACCAATAAAAGTATATTTATAAAAAGAATCTATTTCTGAGCCAGGCATGGTGGTGCACGCTTGTAATCCCCATGCTTGGGAGGCAGAGACAGGAGGATTGTGCAGGTTTGAAGCCAGCCTCGCTGGCTTAAGAGACCCTGTTTTCAAAAAATATATATATATATAAAAATATAGGTCAGGGAGTGTAGTCTGGAGGTAGAAGGGTTTCCAGGAAACCCAGTACCACCAAAAAAAAGAAAAGAAAAAGAATCAATTTCTAAATGACTTAACTGCATCCCAGTACAAAACTCAGAAATATTAATCAAAATATAAAATATCCAGCATACAAACAAGTTAAACTCTCGATGTCTGGCATCCAATGAAAAGTTAACAGGCATTCAAACAAGCAGAAGCATATAACCCCAAATGAAGAAAAAAATTAGTTAATTAACCCAGATGTTAGAATTAGCAAACAAAAACATTAAAATAGTTACTATAATTGCTATCATTTAAATACAATTTGAGTGTGTCTCCCTCCCAAGGGTTCAGGTATTAGGAGCTTGGTCCCCAGTGTGGTGGTGCTGAGAAGTAATAGAACCCTGGAGAGGTAGTGGGAGTTGCACTGAGGGAAATTAGTTAGGCTATTGGGGGTGGCCCTTGAAAGGGATGAAAGTAGTTTTCATAGGACCTTGAATTCAAGTTAGATTCCACAGGAGGGGTTGCTCTAAATGTGATTCTGGCCCTCCCTCATCTCTGGTCCCCATCTCATCATGTGATTTCTTCCTCTTACAAATGTGACATCATCTACCATGAGGTGATGAAGCCTTGGGGACCCTCAACAGAACCAGTGACATGCTATTTGGACTTTGGCCTCCAAAACTGTGAGCTAAATAAACCTCTTTTCTTTATAGATCACCCAACCTGATATTATAGCAATGGAAAATGAAAGATTACAAAACTGTTATATGTTCCAAAAGTTGAGGCAAGGTAGATTCATAAGCCCATAGATCAATGAAGTTCCACAAACTGCAATGCAAGAAACATAAAGATAACCACACCAAGGCTCGTTGTAATAAATGTTGTTTGAAATTACAGAGAAAAATTGTAAAAGCAGCCTGAGACAAAAGACTCAAAAGAAAAGAGACAAAAGGTAAATATGACAGCAGTTTCTTATAGAAAATAGAACAAGGAAGAAGATAGTGCAAGCCAGGCACATTGGACATGCCTGTAATCCTAGTACTTGGGAGGCTGAGGCAGGAAAATCACAAGTCCAGGTCAGCCCCAGAACCTTAGCTAGACTCGGTTTCAAGATTTTAAAAAGAAAAAGAAAAAATGGCTAAGAGTGTAGCTCACAGGTAGAATTCCCCTGGGTTGAATCTCTAAAGCAAAAAGCAAATAACAAAAAAAAAAAACAAAAAAAAAAAAAACAGAAGAGGATGAGAGTGGAATAATACATATTTAAAGTAATGAACAAAAATTGTCAGTTGAGAATTTAAAATATCTTTAAAAAAACAAAGGCATTAAAAATCTACTTTTATAGACAAAAGACTGAAATAATAATATGCACATCTGAATGATAAAAAATGTTAAAGGTAGTCAGTCCCTGAGACAGAAAAAAAAATGATATCCTATGGAAATCTGGATATACACAAAGGAATGAAGAACACCCTAACTGGTAAGGAAATAAGTTGATACATAGAGTTTTTTCTTGTATTTTATATCTCTTTAAAAGACGATTTACTGAATAAACAAAAATTAATAACAAGTGTAGTGTAGAGTTTGTAATCGATGTAAGACCGAAACATGGGAAAATAAAGGTACAAAAATTAAGGGAGAAAATAGGAAAATAGATCAGTGTTAGCCTTAAATTATAAGTGAAATGGCATGATAACTATTGAATGTAGCCTGTAAGAGGTTAAAAATACACATGAATCCTAAACCAACCACTATCACAACAAACTAAAGCCAACAGAGGTGACAAAATGGAATCCTAAGATATTATTCAATCAATCCAAAAGAAACCCCCTCAAAAAATAAGAGAGCAGAGAAAGAAAACAAAAAGCAGATGAGATAAATAGAAATGACAAAACATTAGCTTTAAAACTAACCTTACCAATAACTAAATAAACTGAAAGTGGCCTAAATATCCCAATTAGAGAGTAAAGATTATGTATTTATTTATTTATTTATTTATTTATTTTTTATTTATTTTTTTTTTGGTGGTACTGGGGTTCCTGGAAGCCCTTCTACCTCCGGGCTACACTCCCAGACCTATTTTTACATTTTTATTTGGAAACAGGGTCTCCTAAACCAGCGCGCGCAGCTGGCTTCGAACCTGCACGATCCTCCTGTCTCTGCCTCCCAAGCGTGGGGATTACAAGTGTGCGCCACCACGCCCGGTGAGAGTAAAGATTTTTAGATTGGATCAAAAACCAATACTCTTCCTATATAGTCTCCCCACCATACACACACAAAGCAAAAACACATGGGTGAATATCTATGTCATCTGGGTTAGTTAAATGACTTCTAGGTACAGCAACAGAACATAATCAACAAAAGATCAAATTAATAAAACTTTAAAAATTTAAAATTATGCTCTTTGAAACATGCTGTTAAATAAAGACAAGCCAATTATCACAGAATATATTTTAAAACATAAAATCTAACAGAGTTTGGATTTAGACTATAGAAAGAATAATCAGAACTCAGTAAGAAAACAAAAGAAGCCTAATACAAAAACAACAGATAATTTGAACAGAAACTTCAAGAAAATGAGTTATAAACACATGAAAAGATGCTTAACAAAATTAATAATTAGGAAAATGCAAATTAAAACCACAATGAGAAGCTGGGCTTGTAGTCCATACCTAGAAAAATCCCAGCTATGCAGAAGACCAAAGCAGGATGATTGCCAAGTTAAAGGTCAACATAGGCAACTTAGTAAGACCCAGTCTCAAAATAAAATAGTCATGAGCATATAATTTCATAGTGAAGTACTTGGTGAGCATTTATGAGGCCCTGGGTTCAATCAACCAGCAGTGACACACACACACACACACACACACACACACACACACACACACTGAAATATTACCACATATTTGCTGAATGGATACAATTAAAAAGTCTGAAAAAAATCTGAGTAAACTTTCAGAGCACTGTTTTTGAGAATGTAGTGATATACTTTCAAAAAGTTTGGCAGCTTCTTGAGAAGTTAAACAGATACCCAACATATGCCCCACTTTTAGGTGTTAATCAGAGAGATGAAAAATTATATGCATAAAATTTGTACACAAAGGTTCCTAAGAATGTCACTCGGTAATAGTGAAAACAGGATCCAACATGAAAATCCACTGACAGGCTACCAAATAAGCACATTGTGGTATATCCATGCAATCAACTAGTACTTAGTAATCAGTGGAATGAACTATTGATACATGCAACAACATAGAGATAAATGTTAACATACTTATACTGTGTGAAATAACATATCAAGAAAGAGTATAATGTATGATTTCACTTATATAAAATCCTAGAAAAAGCAGTCTTAGCTGTAGAGACAGAAAACAGAGAGAAGTGGTTATCCTGGGAGGGAGAAAGGAGGTGAGGGAGGGAGGATTTATAAGAAGGCATATGGCAATTGTGTGGATGAGACACCTGCTCACTGTCTTCATTATGGAACTGTCTTCATGATTGTGTGTGTGTGTGTGTGTGTGTGTGTGTGTGTGTGTGTGTGTGAGAGAGAGAGAGAGAGAGAGAGAGAGAGAGAGAGAGATACAGATCTATCAAAAGGTACCCTTTCAAAGTGCACTTTATTACATGCTAGTTATATCACAACAGAACAAAGATAGGTTCGTTGTCCTGGATGTAAAAGTAATCTATGAAAAGGACACATGCATATGAAATTAATGAGAAGATGAAATCATATATGCTTCACACTGAACATATGAAGCGTATAGACCACTGATTCTCACTTTCTCATGTACAAAACAGATTGTTAGGACAAATGTCCAGAGTTTTTGATTCAGTAGGCCTGCAGTGGGGCTTAAGGATTTGCATTTCTGAGATGTTTTCAGTTAATACTAGCAGTGCTAGTCCTGAAAGTACACTTTTATGCCCAATGTTATACATAAGACAATAGGAAAAAAGAAGGCACATTTAGTTTGGAAAAAAGATTATAGCATTTTGAAATGTTTTGATTTTGAGGATGTATTCCCTTCAAAATGTTTCTGTATTCCTAGAGAAAATTTCACACCTTTCAATAGATCTCACAATAGCTGCATAACTCAGTGGGCTAGAAGCAATAACCAATATCTCGGCGAACAATTAAAATCAAACCAGTGGATCAACTAAGAATCAGTCAGGGGTATAGTCCATCTACTGAAAGCCTTTATACCCATTTTCTGCCATATTTCAAACATTTTTCTACTACATCCTTTTGAAAAACAGAGGTCATCATATATTAAAAACAAATAAAAGACAGACATGGTGGTACATACTTGTAATCCCAGCGTTTGGGAGGCTGAGACAGGAGAATATACGTTCGAGGACAGCCTCATCTACTTAGTGAGGCCCTTTGCAACTCAGTGAGACCCTGTTTCAAAATAAAGAATAAAAAAATAGGTCTGGGGGTGTAGCTCAGAAGTAGAATGCCCCTGGGTTTCACCCCCAGTATTGCAAAAATAAATAAATAAATAAATAAATAAATAAATAAATAAATAAATAAATAAAAAAAATACTAACCATCTCTTTCTCAATCATGGGCTTTGTTCTTTGTTATTCCTTTCAGGTACAATTTATCTTATCCTTACATGATCACTTTCATCCACCCCATTCTAAATTGTCCTTTAAGCCTTGGCTTAGACATTGCCTCTTTCCAGAACTTTCTCTCCTGCCATCCTCTGCTGCTTTGGCAACTTCTCTACTCTCGTGGTCTCTGCTGTGTTTCTCCAGCTAGCACTTTCAAATTTCTATTTGTGTCATTTTTTTGTTGTTCTTGTTTTATTGTTTTACCAAATCATTTTATGAAACTCATCCTTATTTCTTTTTACTTCCTAAACATATAATATTATTTCTTTTGAATTTAATGAAATAGCATTTGGGACATTCCAACATCCCTGATCCTCTTGGAGTTACAGAATGTTAGGGATAGAGAAGAAGGGTAAGGAGTCATGGAACACACAATCATAATGTTGGAAAGAAAAGATGTGCAATGCAATTATAATTACACAACATACACATATACACGTGCACATACAACATGTTCTGGAGGATGGATGTTCACAACTCCACTAAAAACAGTAATTTCCAGTGGCACTAATCTTTAACCCAGACTGGATCATAGGACAAATCAAGTTCCTCCATTCCTACTCATGCATTTGACACATTTATGGTCTGCATTTATAGCCTTTGATCACAATTTCCTAGAAGGCAGCTGGTCCCTAAATCAACAAGTCAGTAAAAAGCAACCAAAGCCCAACCCTGTTAACAAAATTACCTATGAGGAGGTCAGTGTTGTTTTGGAACACATTTAAAACATTTATGAGAGCCATTTTTAAATGTCTGCTCATGGATCCAGGTAACACTTAAAGATCCCAGTTGTACTTTCTTATGATTCTGGACTTTGAAGAATAATGCTGCTACAGTAAATCAAAACAAATGTTTTCAGAAATAATTGAATCCAAAGGATACAGAAAGAAAATATTTTTCCTGAAAGTTTTTGCTTCAACCAGAAGCCAAGAACTTTATCAGGCCAGGCATGGTGGCGCACACTTGTAATCCCAGTGCTTGGGAAGCTGAGACAGGAAGATCACAGGTTCGAAGCCAGCCTCAGCTACTTAGTGAGGCTCTCGGCAACTTAGTGAGACTCTGTTTCCAAATAAAGTATCAAATAGGCCTGGGAGTATAGCCCGGAGGTAGAAAAGCCCCTGGGTTCCACCCCTAGTGCCACAAAATTAAAAAATAAAAATAAATTAGTAAATAAAAAGAACTTCAACAGTATACCAAAAACTCCAGTCAGAGGAAAGGATACCTAAGCATTTCTCTGAGGATAACTATAGTGATCTGTTCACACTCTGGAGGCTGTAGTGGGGTAGAGTAACTGGACTCCTCCGACTGCCCACCTAAGGAGACACTGCCCAGGGAAAGGACACCTTGGAGAATACCCACAATTCTCTGGCAAGGAAAGCTATGTATAGAATGCACAATGGCTCTTAATAAGTCCAATCAAGAAAAACAGCTGATCCCAAAATGGATATTGAACTTCCAGATTCTACCACTCGTGCAAAGTCCACGCTGGGAGGCATAAGCAAAGAACTTATTAAGTCCCAGCCCTCAGCACCATAGCAGCTGGCTTGAAAAGACCCCCATTCCTCTCTGACAGAAACATCACATTGCCAAAGGTAAACAGCACTTCTACCTCCTACTCTTCCTTGGTAGATCTAATGAGAGAGAACAAAAACAAAGTTGGACTCTCTCTGACTAGGAAAGTAAAGAAAGTTTTTTTTTTTTTTTTTAAACAAGATTTCCACTAGGCTTGAAAATTTTTAAAGCTATTTAGAGAAAAAAAATCGCACAAAAGAAGAAAGAGCATTAACTAAAGAAATTTCTCTCTCACAGATTTTGTAGCGCCTCAGAACTTCCTTGAAAGGGAAGGACAAAGCGGCCGTTTGCTCAGCTTAGATCATTTTGATTGAGACTCATATGTTATTTTAAATGAACATTGCTCAGGTAGTTAAGCCTTAAAAATCAACCATCCTTGACAATTGTCCATTTTTTTTTTTTTAAGTCTTACCTTAAGGGTTTCAGAAACACATTTACAAAGTACGATGTGGTAATGTGGTGAGAAGTAGCTAAGTTTCCTGCCTGGCTTCACAGCAGGAATGGGGCTCCTGGTCCCATTGTTCATCTTTGCCTTTGAAAACTTTGCTACAATAAAGGGCGGGGAGGGGGGGGGGACCAGGTTATGCTTAAAAAGAAAAAACGATGCAATTGCTTTAGCAATTTAAATACAAAATTTTAATGTACACTAAATTTATAATCCGATAAAATATTTAATTTTAAATATATTACTTTAACCATTTGACTAATGATGTCAAAAAGAAAAGTACTGAGTTTCTCCGGTGACACTGAAATATTTATTACAATGGCATTCCTTTGGAGACATCAGAGCTAAAATTTGCTTTGCATTTTCTATATGCTGTGTAGAAACTCAGTCTATTAGATGATATCAATCAGGATCTTTTATATCCATGCCTAATACATCCTTCCCTATATTATATGTGTCCCAGGGTCTTACACTTTATAGTAATACTGACAAAAAATGTATAAGGAAAGGTCTTCAAAGAAAGCATGACATTTTGCAGCCTTCAGTTTATCTTGAGAATGTACAAATATAAACCATGCTTCAAACAGCTGCCCAGATATATGTGTTAACACAGAAAGTGTCACCATTAATTCTTGCTCAGTAAATGCAAATATTGTGAAAAAGCTGTTTAGCGGCACTGTATGTTATTTCTACCACTTTATGAAAAACGGTATTGTAAAACATGCCATCAAGAAACATACTTACTAAATTGTCTTCCAGACAAGGAAAAGCTAGGTACCTATATAGATATATTTTATTGGACCATGTCATTAAGAGGCTATGGCTTAAGTGTTCATATGCAATAGGATATATTTGCACATCTCCTTTATATTGTGCGATGATAATAATATGGTGAAATAGTTTAAAGATTTTAGTATCTTATTGTTATTTAAACATGCATTTCCTTATCAATATTGAAGTATGTCATTTCTAGGGGAAAGTCACAAGCATACATATTAGTTTCTATAGAAGATCTCTATTAAGCTTCTCCAATGTAATAAAAAGATCTCTATTTCTTAGTATAGCTTCCAAAGAGACATAAGGTGGGTCTGCATTTCTTCTTCCACCTGGCTTTCTTATGGCATCCTCATGATGACACCTATAATTAAACTCACTTTCATGTTTTGATGTGAGTATGCATGAAGTAACCTTTTTCTTTTTTCTGCATAGACTTTTTTAACCTTAAATATTTAAAAGTTCCTTAATTACAAGTTTCTGTCATTTTCTTCAGTATTCAACTGTGAAATGAGTAAAAAATATCTATCTGGTTTTAAGAAACTAAATGGTAAAACTGTAATACTGGTGTTCTTCAAGGGCTTTTAAGACTTGTATTGCAATGCATACACTGCGTTCATGTATCATATGGTATGAATATGACACAGCAGCCAGAATATCCTTCTGTTAGGCAGATGGAGAAACTGAGGCACGAATAGAATCACTTGTCCATTTTGTGAAGACTGTATGTGCACAAGCAGAATAATAAGAAAACAGAATATCCTGATTCAAACTACTATTATTATTCTTTGAGGGTCTGGGGATGGAACCCAGGGGCATTGAACCTCCAAGCTATACTTCCTGCCCATTTTTTTTTTTTTAATTCTTTATTTTGAAACAGCCTCACTAAGTTGCAGAGGGCCTAAGTAGCTGAGGCTGTCCGCGAACCGCGATCCTCCTCCGGTCTCAGCCTCCCAAATGCTGGGATTACAAGCATGCGCCACCATGCCCGGCTTCAATTTATTTTTAAAATAACTTTTTGCTTTAATAATATTTTCTATTTTTCCTTTTTACACATGGCCAATTTATTTGCCATAGTCGGTACATCTTTCCAAATACAATGATATTTCGAATGATTTTAAGTTTTCAGAAATTCTTATGGCTAAGGCAGAAATTTGATTTCAGGTATCTATAAAGAAAGGTTTCTCATGTAAATGAATAGCAAAACAAATTTGTATAAACAATGTTTAACTACTTAAGATTAGGTAGTTTTATGAGAACTGGCTAATTCAAAAGCATTTATTTGACTACAGGAAAAAAAAAACCTTATAAGCAAATTATTCTTAAGTTTGTAGGGGAAAAAGGGGCTCTAAGCACCTCTATTAGCATGCCTTGTTAATTCAATCCTACTTCTATTTGAGCAATTCACATGATTGTCTGCTCCCACTCCCCTGGTCTTCCCATTATTATTTCATCCCCATGATGGGAAGATTCTTTTCTCAGGTATAAAATTAAAATTTTCAATTTTTAACTAATAATACATCAACATCTGTCATGGTATAAAGTACAGTGCATTTTAACAAAGACATATATAAGTACCATAAAAATTAATATACAGAAAAATCTCTCTCTAGTAACCTTTGTATAGTCAAACTGCCACCCCCTTACTCCTGACTCCTGGCAACCATTGATCTTTCTTCATCACCTTCAATTTTATCTTCTTGTGAATGCCATAGACATGGAATCATAAATCATACCATATACACCTTTTGGTACTGGCTTCTATCATTCAGCAAGAGGATCTATCTAAACTGTTGTGGGCATCAACATATACATAGTGTTTAATGCAGAATATTAGTCCATTGTGCGAATGTACCACACGTTGTTTATTCATTCACCCTTGAATATTTGGACAGCTTCTAGTATGGGGCAGTTGTGACTAGAGCAGTTACAAGTATTCATGTATAGGTGGTTTCTGTGTGATTTTTATTTTTCCAGAAAAAACAATTCCCAATGTTAGGATCTCTGCATCATATGGAAAGTACATGTTTAATTGTATACAAATTTTCCAAATTATTTCCCAGGATGGCTGCATCATTTTCTATTCCTACCAGCAGGGCACCCGTATTCTACAGGCTCCACATCCTCATCAGCACCTGGTATTGTACATTCTCTAAACACGAGCCGTTTCAGCAGGCTTATGGTCTATCTCATCAAGGTCTTGCTATGCTTTTTCCTAATAGTTATTTATGTTGAATATTTAAATGCATTCATATGCCTCTGATTATCTTTGAAATATCTGTTTAAGCCTTTTTGTCTGCTTTTAAGTTAGGATGTTTTCTTACCGCTCAGTTTTGATAATGCTTTATTTACTCAAGATACAATAGCTTGGTCAGGAATATGCTTTGGAAATATTTTTTCCTAGTACAGGATTTGTCTCCTCCTTCCTTCCTTTCTCCTCTTCCTCTTCTTCCTTTTGCCTTCTTCTTTTCCATTTTACACATACTGAGAAAGTGCTCTGATCTACAACTGAGCTACAGTCCTAGCCCTTTTTCTATTATTTTTGAGACAGGGTCTCACTGAGTTGCCCAGGCATGCCTTGAACTTGTAATTCTCTGGCTTTAGCCTTCTGAGTAGCTGAAATTACAGGCTTGTGTACTATGCCTGTCTTGTCTTTTCTTTTTTTTTAAACAGTAGAAGAATGAGTGTTTTAAATTTTGATGAAGATTAACTCATTATTTTTCTTTTATAGATTATATTTTTGGTGTCTTGTATAAAAACATTTTGTCAAAGATTAAGGTTAATTCTCCATTTTTTTCTTTTAAAAATTTTATAGTTTGACTCAGAACAATCATGAGGTTTGGGGCAAATTTTTGCATAAGGTATACATTCTTATTATAATTATTACTATTTTGCTTATTGATAACTGCTATCCCAATATCATTTGCTTAATGTTCAGATTGCTTTTGTACCATTGTAGAAATTCAGTTGTCTACATTTGTGAGTTTATTTCTAGATTTTCTATTTTGAGACATTGATGAATGTCTGTTTGCTGATACTATTTTATCTTGATTAGTATAGGTACACAGGGACTCTTAAAATTAGGAAGTAGAATTCCTCTCAGTTTATTTTTTCAAAATTAGTTTACATATATTATTTTTACCCTTGCATAATAATTTTAGAATTGTCTATATCTACAAAACAATTTTCCTAAAATTTTATTGAAATCAATAAATCTTTAAATAAAATTGCAAAGAATCTACATCCTTATTAAGACTTTTGATTTATGGACATATTAGAGCCCCCTATTTCAGTCTTCAGTCTTCAGTAATTTAAAACAGTATTTATCATTTTTAGTACATAGATCCTGTAAATATTTTGTTTCATTTATATCTACATTTTTTTGTGTGTGTGTGTGGTACTGCGGGATTGAACCCAGAGGCTTTCTACCTCCGGGCTATACTCCCAGGCCTTATATAAATAATTTGCAAACAGGGTCTAAGTTGCTGAGAACCTCACTAAGTAGCTGAGACTGGCTTCGAACCTGTGTGATCCTCCTGTCTCAGCCTCCCAAGCGCGGAGATTACAAGTGTGCGCCACCACGCCCAGATCTATATCTACATTTTATTTTATTTTTTGCTATTGTGATTGTTTTTTAAAAAATTAAGTTCAGTTCCCAATTGTGTATTGCTAGGATATAGAAATGTAAAATGTTTATATGTTGATCTTGTATCCACAAGATTGCTAAATTCACTTTTTATCTCTTACAGATTTTTTTTGGTAATTTTCCTGAAGTTTTTCTAAAAAGGCAATCATGAACTCTGCATAAAATCTGTCTATTTTTTTTAAATATTTAACCAGCTGTGACTTCCAGTACAATGTTGAATAGAGTTAATTAGCCATCCGTCTCCTGTTCCTGATTTTAGAGGAAAAGAATTTAGTTCTCATTATTAATTAATTATTTTGTGGATGGGTTTTTACCTGGGTGAAGTTTCTGTTTCTACTTTGCAGGAAATTTTTTATCATGTTAAACTTTTGCAAATATTTTTTTCTGCATCAGTGAATATGCCACTCTGATTCTTTTATTTAGACCAAACATGGTGAATCACATTAGCTGATTTCTGATACTGAAGCATCTTTGACAACTCACTTTTTAATACTATTCTTTTTGTATTGTGAGACATTTGATTTGCTAATATTTTATTGAGAACTTTTGCATCTAATCATGAGGAATGTTTATAGTTTTTCTGTTCCTTCCTTTGATTTTATCATTGTCAGTTTTGATATCAGGGCTACTCTTAGGCCAGTTACTCTTCTGGCTTCATAAACTGGGAAGTATTCCATATTCATCCATTTTCTGATAGAATATGCCAACGAGAAAATCTTGGCATAGAGATCTCTTGTGAGGAAGGATTTTAAGAATTCAATTTTTTCAATAGGATTCAGGTAACCTTCATAACTTGAGTAACTTTCAATAGTTGATGGTTGTAAAAATGGGCCCATTAGCTGGGCATGGTGGCGCACACTTGTAATCTCAGCATTCAGGAAACTGAGACCAGAGGATCGCAGTTTGTGGACAGCCTCAACTAGTTAGTGAGGCCCTCACAACTTAGTGAGACCCTGTTTCAAAATAAAGAATAAAAAATTGGGCAGGGGGTATAGCTTGGAAGTCGAATGCCCCTGGGTTCCATCCCCAGACCCTCAGAAAAAGAAAAAAAAGGGTCCACTCCTCCTTTTGTCTACCTTTATCATTAAAAAGTTCTGATAGAAAACACAGACTTCACTCTTGTTTTTTTCCTCATTTCTGATAAGCTCCAATTATTACACTCAGACCATTTACATTTAACTCTAGATGCACTTGGATTATTTCTATTTACCAATTTATTATTTGTTTTCTATTTGTTCTCTTTGTTATTCAATTCTTGGTTTTCCTTTCCTGTCCTCTTCATAGTTTCTTGGGCATTGTTAGGATTCCAGTTTTAGTTCAATTGTGCTTTTTATTATCTCTAGAATAGTTTTGCAAGGGTTGTTCTAGGGATAATAACATGCATACTTCCCTTTTTGCTATTTATTTGGAATTAATTTTATATCAAGTGGATCATGGGAACTTTCTATGATAGGTTCCTTTCCCCTTTCCCCTTGTCACCTTATGTATTATCTGTACATACACTGAAAACTCCAACAATCAACATTAAAATGTTTGATTGCAGGTGTCAAAAGTACTTAAGAAGAATACTGCCCATAGACCGATATTTATTATTTCCTTTGCTCTTCTTTCATTCTTGTTCCAAGCTTCCTTCTGGTATTTTACTCTAACAAAAGAACTTCCTTCAGAAATGATTTTACAGCTGGTTTATTATCAATGAATTCTTTTGGTTCTCTTTACCTGAGGATGTCTTTAGTTCACCTACATTTCTGAGCAACATTTTCAACGGAGATAGAATTCTGGGTTGGCGGTTGGTCCCAGCACCTTAAAATGTGTCACTTTCTTCTACCTTCCATAATTTTTGATAAAAAGTCAAAGTCATTTAAATTGTGGCTCCTATAAGAAATGCATGATTCAGCCAGGTGTGGTGGTGTACACTTGTAATTCCAGTATTTGGGAGGTTAAGATAGAAGGATGGTGGTTCTTTTAAAGAATAAAAAATTGAGTTGTGGGTGTAGCCTGGTGGTAGAATGCCCCTGGGTTCCATCCTCAGTACCACAAAAAGAATGTGTGTGGGGGGGATGAAAGAAAGAAAGAAAGAAAGGCAGATAGACAGACATGCATGAGTCAACTCTAGCCTATTAAAACAATTTTGTTAAAAATTTTCCTGATACTTCTTTATGCCAACTTGCAAAATTACTAATGCAAAGTTATTAATTTTGGATGATAGTTTAGATACTTAAATATTACACTATGAGATTATGTATCTTGTTTAAGTCCTGCAGAATATGTAATGTTTTTGTTTCAGTAAGCAGTCAAACTGGTGATGTTTGTCCCACAGTTTTCAGTTGGCTTGCTGAGGCTCAGAGTTCTAATTTAAGGTCAGTTTTCAAGGACTTTACAGTACAGTTCAGATTTTTTCTCATGTGTGTGCCACCCACTGGCCAGGATAAACATAGGCATTGTTGTACCTGTTAGTTTATTCTCAGAATTATTGATATACTAAATTAGGACCAGATCCTCACTCTAGGGAAGATTCTAGGAGTTCATAAACATATTTATGGGGCCACTTTCCCAAGATTTTAATCTATCACATTGTCCCTGGCATTTTCTATTTCCTTGGGCTATCCTTTTCAGCTTCTCACCTACGACTTTAGTTATCCTATCTAGCTCCCCCCCCATGCCTATGTAGGAGAGGGAGAGAGAAAGCGAAAGTGAAAGCGAAAGGGAGGGAGGGAGGGAGGGAGGGAGGGAGGGAGAGAGAGAGAGAGAGAGAGAGAGAGAGAGAGAGAGAGAGAGAGAGAGAGAGAATGAGAATGAATACAAATGAAAAAGCATGTACAAGGTGAATGTGCTCCACACTCTTGGGACCACACCTCCATTGATGTGAGAAGAAGGCTCCCCTCTCTCAGATGTTGGCTCCTGCAGATGCCTGTTGCTATTATAATTGACAGTCATGGAATTGTTTAAATGCAAGGAAATGGAGAAACTTAAGAAAGAAGATAGAGGAAGACTATAAGAGATACCTCTATTTGCCTTTACCCCTTCTTAAACCAAACCAGAGGATTATCTGGAGCTCTCCCTCTGAAGTCCAATTTCAGGGGTTGACTACAATGAGGTCAGGCCAAGACAAATAGAGGGCAACATTGGTAAACTCACCCACTGCCAGTTTTAGGGTGTTTTTAATTCTAATCTACCATTTCTCTTCAGCCTCTTCAGTGACTCTTTGAATTTGGTTCTAGTTTTATAGTTGAAATGAGTGAGAGACACAGGATGGACAGTGCTTATTCTATTTTATCCTCAACTGAAACTAGATAAGCATTTTTTACATGTGAGAGTATCATATACAAAATATAAAATAAGCATCTTCAGTTCGAAGACTGATATATTAATGCTCCCCCATCTCAGTTCAGAATTGGAGTAACTATCTAGTCTCTTAAATCTCTGCCCTTTCATGCTTTAGCCTCCTTCTTACCACAGTAAAATTGACCTTAGAAACAGTATTTCTCTCACATGGTAAATAATTTTACTATTTAAGTAGATAAAGCTAAACAATATACTATTGGCTTTTATGATCTACTTTTTAATAATGTATTAAGTTAAATATAAAAAAATCACTGACTAAATTATTCCATAATAAACATACTTTTGATCTACCACCCAGTTTACATACAAGGTACATTACCAGTACCTTGGAGTCCCCTCAAACCTCTCCAAATCACTCTCTCTACCTTCTTCTCTATAAGTAACCAGTATGCTAACTTCTAAGATCACAGATTATTCTAATATATTTTTTAAGTTTCTACAAATGGGAGCACAGAATACAGGCTTATGTCAAGCTTCTCCCTGATACTATACAATCAGATGTTGCCTAACAATATGGGCAGGTTCTGAAAGGCGATTCTGTCACTGAACATCACAGGTACCCTTACATAAATCTAGATGGTAAAGGTCAATCACGCCATGTGATCTCTTGATGTAATAATTAAAAGCACTGTGAACAGATGCATAAGGCTGCTACCCATCCAACACAGTATACTTCTTTACAAGAAACCTTTATTTGTATAATAGGAGTAAACTCTAAATACAACAAAATTATGGCAGGGTAAATACATAAACAAGTAACCCAGTTGTTTCTTATCATTATTAAATATTATGTACTGTGCATAGTTGTATGGGTTATTCTTTTTTATAAGACTGGTAGTGCACTGGGTTTGTTAAACCAGCATCCTCATCAACACATGAGAAACACTGCACTATGATATTTTGGCACTTACACTGTCAATAGGTGGTAGGAATTTTTCGTCACCATTATAATCTCATGAGACCAATGTATGCCACCTGTCAGTGACTGGAGGGTCATTATACAACCCATGACCACATTAAGTTTTCACAATTTAAGTTTCTCTATGCTTTTATTCTATGCTATTCGTTTCTTGTCTGTTTCAAATATTTATAATGGGTTGTTAAATGAACAAATTATTAAATTATAATTTTATAAAAGTATAAATAAGCTGGGTGTGGTGGCACACAGCACATGGCTATAACCCTACTACTTGGTAGACTGAGACAGGAGGATCTCAGATTTGAGGTCAGACTCAGGACTTACAAGGACCTCAGCAACTTAGTGAGACCCTGTTATAAAATAAAAAATAGAAAAGGCTAAGGATATAACTTGGAGATAGAATGCTCCTGGGCTCAATCCCCAGTATTCTTCCCCCCCAAAAGAAAAGCAGTACAGATAATATGCTAGGAGATCTTTATGCTACCATGCAAATTTCAGGTAGGCTTATCTTATTTAAGTATTTTTATATATGTTCTATTACACAGCATAGTGCCTAGTGAAAAAGATTCCATAGAAAACATTTTTGAATAAAGAAATTATTAGATTACAACTGTGTTGACATACAGAAAATATGAAAGCTAAACACAGAGGCCAAAGATCACATGCAAGATAAGTGAAAATAGGTTTTAACCACAAGTTTTGCCTTTAGTACAAATAGCTTAGTTCCAAAAGCAAATAGGTGAACAGATAGCCACTGAAATTTGGTCCATTTATGTAATTCTTTAGCAAATCTGCTTTGCCATCTGTCTTCTCTCTAAATAACTTGGAGTTCAAGAGTTTACAGGGGGTTACCTCCAGCTCAACTTTTCGGTAAGTGGTTATAAAGAACTGAACTCACTCATAAAAGAACAAACAAAATGTCGTCGACTTTCTGTCCACTGCAATTCATCTCTCTCTGCAACCACTAGGACAGTCTCTGATTACTGATATTATTATCCTCAAAAGATAGTGCATGGAAATTCTTGTCCCCTGCTAGGCTGTCCCAGTTTTTTAAAGTGAAAATCTGGTTGCCTTACTCTTCAGGGGGAAAAAAAAAAAGGCCACCAGGAAAAAAATTAGCTGTTTAAGAAAGATACCAGCTGCTCTGATGCTACATTAATGCAAGCACAGCAGAGTAAAAATGGGATGTCTGCTTTGCTGTTTCGTTATTCTTATTCTTTCATTCTCCTATTGCTTTAGTGACAATATCACTAGAGAGTTAATGGAAGCAGTGTCATGGAATTTTCTAAACAATAAAGTGGTTCCCTCCATAATTACCTCCATCTCAATTCCATTTTCTCCTTCCAAAGTAGGAGGATTTAGCAGCAATCTTCCTCTCTCTAAATCCATTCTCATCTTCTCGTGCCTTTTTCTAAATAAGGTACACTTATATCACAATTAAACTGGCAAAATGTCTTGGTGGGACCAATGAAATCAATAAGACATTGTTAATTAGGATCTTTGTGAATTCTGAATTCATGGCCTCTATATATAGAGTTGTCTGCAATTTTTATCTCAACAAGGTATATATTCACCTATAATTATGGTAAATAAAATTAAACCACTTTAAGAAAATAAGCTATTTTCATGCACATCAAATACTTTGGGACCACCCACTATTTTTTAGAAAATTGGTAAAGTATGCTAGCAGAAACAGTAGAGTTAATTTTATGTAGCAGATATCCTACAGATGAGAAAAAAAAAAAACTCAGAAGGGGGAAAGAGACCGTAATCGCTAAGGCGGCTACCTAAAGATTCTACTAAGCAAGTTTCTATTAGCTGCATTCAAAAGTAGTTCCAAAACTGCATTGATACTTTTCTAAGAAATGTATTAATGTCTTACTTGACTTTAATCAGATAAATGCTCTTAACTAGTAATTACATTAATAATACCAACATCATTTATTCTCCTTTTTATTTAAAAGGAGACCTACTGATTTATAATCATGACAGCAAAAGCCAAAATGGTACAAAATATGTTATTAAAGATTATGAGTTATAAATTCACAAACAAGAAAATATTATAATTCTCAAAATGTATTCTCAAATAAAGTATTTAATAAAAGATGAACTGTAAACCAGGCACAGTAATACAAAACTATAATATCAGTATTTAGGAGGTTGAAACAGGAGGATTACAAATTTGGAGCCAGGCTGGGCAACTTAGGAAGACCTTGTTTCAGCTAAATAAAAAAAAAAAAAATTAAATGTAGCTTAGAGGTAGGACAAACCTGTGTTCAATCCCCAGTGTCACACACACGCACAAAAGGCAAACTCTATTTTGCAAAGATAAAAGGTATTGCTGATCCACTATTATTAAATATATACTAGGATAATTATTACCATTTAGTATGCTTTCTTCCTACCTTAAAACAACTGAACCTATGGATAAAAAATATTAATTGAAGCTGAGTTGTTCTGTAGTGTGCCACAGGGAAAATTCCTAAAATGCAACATGAAAGAAAAATGCATAAATTAAGCTATCAAAGTTCAAATGCTTCTACTTTTATGTATATGAAGCACTTCTTCTAATGAGAATGAACAAATGTTACTAAAGAAAAGATAGGTAAGAATTATTTGTGGTGAAAGGAGGTACAGATTATGTTCAAAACAACTGCAAAGCTTGGTAGCTTGTCAAAACAGCATTCTCATCTGAAGAAATTAACTATAGTTAGTAAGCATCACTAACACTGGGAAGTCATTTTTCAAAGCTATGAACAGCTGTAAACTATATTTCCTCTGCCCATGAATTGCCACATAACTTCCTCTGGTCCTTTTCTGATATTGCTTAGAAATTTGGGGCAGGTGCAGCCAGGGATTGGAGGGGAGAAAGAAGTGATACCAGTATCCAAACCATGGTAAAAACAAATGAAACATCTTTTTTTTCTCTAACTAGAGTTCTTATTAAAATCATCAAACACACCCCTCTACTGTATCCTAGCCCTTTCCTACTAAAAATTAGGAATGAATTTTGCCATATAGGTCAAGGAAGAGAATACCTGGTATTCACTAAAATCTGATGTTAAGGAAGGCAGATGTGTACTACACAAACATATGAAAGGAGAATAAAAAGTTATGGACACATTCAAGCAAATGTTTCAAGGGGAATGAAGATTTATTGCATAAATCTAATAGGAAAGATGTGTTGCGAACCATCTGGTAAGTGACTTATATAGCCCCATACATTAGCATCTGTTGTCATGTTTTCAAAGTACAGAATTCCAAAACTGTGCTGATGAGTCTTTTGGATGCGATGAGTTTGTTACACACTGGATTAAAAAAAAATATTCTAAAGAAAAGACTTGGCTTTGACCTCTAAATACAATTCTGTATGGGTGCACTAGAAGTTAGTACAAGCATGCCCCATACCACAGCTTCATTCAGCCATCACAATCACGGTATGGGTAGGTGGGCATTATAATTATAATCACTGGTTTACAGATGAGGTAACAGATTCAGAGGGTTTCGGTGATTTTCTCAAGGTCACATAGATGCTGGCTACCTAGTCAGGACTTTGAACTATGAACTCTCACAGACTGCCTGTAATTCCAATGTGAGCTTTATTTGCTATGAGAGCATCCATCTTTCTTTGGCTAACCATGTCATTCTTGAACTGTCATGAACTCTTTGAGCCGAGGGACTAAGAATTCTGCAACCCTGGAAAAGTACCTTTCTCAGAAGGAAGCTATCGAAGGCTTGTTGGATGAATTAATGAAAGAAGAAATGCCAAGCATTTCCTAGTACTTAAAATAAACTCAACAATATGATAGATGCTGGACTAAACAAAATATAGATTCCCATCCTAATAAGACTAACACAATGGAAAGAGCAAAGTACATATAATTATAAAAAATAAAATTTTTCAGTATAAAATATGAGAGAAAAGTATGAGGAGTCAAGCGCAGCTCACAGAGAAGTCAGCACAGCAGTTGGATATTAAAAGAATTAACTTATTAATAATAAACCAAATGACTGGGGATAGAATTGGCCTTTAAACACAAAATATAAATCAAAAGCAAAATAGTAGTTTTTTTTTAAAGTAGCAAAAAAACACTACCAAATCTAACTTGAGAATGTATTTACTTTTAATTTCTAAGTTTAAGAAATCTAATCATTTTCACATGTTATCAGCTGTCAGAGTCTAAGAGGCAAAATAATTATTAATATTTTTAGTGGGTTTTTTAACAGGCACAATTTTGAAATCTTCGTGGGAATAAAAACCCAAGAGCATAAAACCTAAGAGCATAAACCTCTCCTGACTGCAATCTACCTTTCTACATTTAAGCCACATAGCGCCAACGCTGTGCTAAGGCAGCCACAGGCCCAGAGGTGTGATAAACCTTCAGGAGGGCACGTTTCTGAGAGATATTGCTCCATGGTTGGGGTCTGACTCACTTGCTTAAAACAGAGTTTGCCTACACAGGTTGCAGAAAGGACTCAGAAGAGACTAGAGTAAGAGATTCTATCCCTTCGATGTAGCCTGCAACTTAGCCAAGAAGTATGGACAGAAAGGTAAAGTTAATGCGGGCCACATAGGAGGACCTTCTTTTCTATTAGGCATGGCTTCCTCTCTAATATAATCCCTGCAGTACAAGACTTCATGAAAGGCAGGAAGAACAATTAGCAGCTGCTTGCCAATGAATACACCCCCTAATGGTAGAACCAGGCAGATTTGGGGCCTGCCTGCTGGAGCAGTCAGTTCCAGGTAGTTACCATGAAGAATCTCACTGCAGATAAGGATCAATGTTCAACACTGTTCTGGAATAGTAATTTCTTAATTCTTATTCAAATCCAGCAGGCAAGATCATATAACTTGGTCTGAATTGGCCATGTGATCCTGATGGCGTCCGGCTAATGGGCTGTTCAGTTAATTTATGTAATTTTAAAAAATTAAATAGTCGTATTTTAAATCCCCACTGCAGTCCTTCAGATTTAAAGTACATATTTAAAAGTTACAGTGTCTTTATAAATCAGCCTTATCAAACTTCTTACCTTGTTGACTACATCGTCCTAAAGTTTTGCCTTTTCTCGGCTCCCCTTTCAGTTTGTGAGAAAGATATTCCAGAATACCATCAGCAAATCACTTAACGCTCTGCCGAGGCAAACTAGGCTCATGGATTTGGTTTTAGACTGGAGAGTAAATACATTGCTTTATGAATATCTAGTCAGAAAGCAGCATGCTGGGTTGCAGATATATTTACAAAGACGGCACAAGTAGCAGGACAAATGTTCTATTCAAAAGCCAATAAAACCAAATTCATTCTTTGCTGCACAGAAAGAAGTACATTTTGATTCATGAAACATTTATTGAGAGCCTACTAAGTTTAAGTCTTTGTGCCAGTTATCAATAACTTTATCTTTGTTTAAAAATCCATTTCTTTATCCCAGTTTGTGTATACAACAGCTGCTTGAACCTTCCTAGGGCTTCCCAACGGCTCAAGCTTTGGAACCATCATCCAGGCAAAGAGAAGGCTTCTCAGAGGCACTCACACCTTCCCATTAGCTGCTAAAGTCTTTGCTTTGTGGGTTCTGTGAGGTCTGCAGCTGCCTCTTCTTCTCTAGTCTAGGAAAAGAATACTCTCTCTGGAACCCTCTGTTAAGAATCCAGATAAGAGAAATGGACATCAAACCTCACTTGGAACAGGTCTGAAGACATGTTTGCTATTTTCTGTACTGGGTGCTATTCACATTGCAACAAGGCTTACACCTGTTTTGCTCTAGATTATAAATAATTTTCTAATAAGTTAACCAAATTTATTTTTAATTATAGCCATATAGTTTATCAGCAAATTAAGAGGATGGGAATATGTCACAGATCTTATTGTTGTTGAAGTACAGAAAATAGAATGAAGTCAAATAATTTTGTATTCAGCTAATTCTTGCTCCTCAGCTCTAAATGGGTCCATAAAGGAAGGGAAAAAATCATTCACTACATTAAAAAAATCCCAACTATTCTAGGATGAGGAAAGTGGCCACATGACAGATAACTCAGGCATGTCAAGAGGCAAGGAGGATAGTGGCAGAAAAGAGAAATAAAAAAAAAGAGAAAGAAAAGAGAAAAGAGAATATAAATATGAATATAAAAGCCTGTGTGTATCATATATACAATATATAATATACACTATATAGCCTATGAACACAAATGGCATAAAGTGTAACATATACAAGGGTATATATTAACTATGTAGATAGAGGAATGCAACTTATGTTTGGATAGAACAGTGAGTTTCTCAGGTTTACCTTTGAAGTGGTCTGAGGAGAGCAAATGTGGGGTAAGGGGTGCTAAAGGGAAGAAAGAATATTTGGAACCACTAACCTGAGTGACTTCATTTTATCCATTTACAAATTAGAGTTTCATATTTTCATGTAAGGTTTTGTTTGGGAAAACCTCCCTTCTCCTCTTGTTTTCTTTTCAGTCTGAGTTTTCACTGTCCCCAAAGGTACAGCCTCCCTTTTTCTTTTTCTAGGTTGATACCCACAAGCTCCTTCTCTTTTCCCTCTGATAAAACAAGATGTGCTTAATTCCAAATCTATTTCCACCCATTCAGTAACTACTTATTCCTTAGGGACAAACTCCTGCCCCATTCTCATATAAATCCCCTCTTATAAACTCTAGTCTGTAACTATCTTCATCCCTTTTTTAAATATATTTTTGTCCATCAGACATTTAAGTCAACATCAAGGGTTTCTGAAGATATTTGCTATGCTTTCTGATTTAATTGTATTTTTGTACTGCCAGACTAAGTCTGGAATGAATGATCTGTGATTATGAATGTCCCTCACGTGTCAACAGCCAGCTAGTAGAGCTTGGACCTTCTTTCCTATCCTGATTTAGCCAACTTGAGTTTTGTCTTTTCCATTTTCCATTTCACTTGAGAAAATGCACAGTCCCATGCCGATAGGCTCGCCTGGAGTGAGAACAGGGGACTGTTCCAATATTCCACTCCTCTGAGCTATGACTCTTCCATGTTTCTAATCCATTTGCCTGGATAATACAAGGACATTTATTTTTTAGTCAAGGTGGAGAGACATTCATAAACTGATAGCTACAATCTAGTATTTTACATGCTATGGAAGATGTAGTCATAAAGACAGTATATCTTTTAGTAGTATGTATATAAAATAAAATTGAACTCATACTTCGATATGAAAAGATATAATAAGGAATTGGCCTACATTAGAATCCATGACCGCATTGTGAACAGGTCTTGAAATTTTTCTCATTCCGCTCAAAGTCTGAATTTCCTCAAGAATCTATTTCACAGCTAAGAACAATTATTCGGTTTTATTTATTTCTTTGTGTGTGTGTGGTACTGGGAACCCAGGGGTCTTCTACCTCCAGGTTACACTCCCAGACTTATTTTATATTTTTATTTAGAAAAGGACTCACTAAGGTGCTAAGAGCCTCACTAAATAGCTAAGACTGGCTTCAAACACACGCAATCCTCCTGTCTCAGCCTCCCAAGTACTGGGATTACAAGCGAGCACCACCATGCCCGGCCTTATTAGGTTTTAAAGTAGTGTTTTCTAAAAAACAATTTTACTGATGCATTGTAATTATGCATCCTGGTGAGGTTCAAAGTGATACATGCACACAGGTCTTGGTGTGTTTTCCTTCTGATCCCACCATGAAACTCATCCCTCTCCGTACACACTCTGAGATTGGCAATGATACCTTTATAAATCTATATATATTCTACAGAAGTAAAATTATTCAAACTGTTTCCTTCCTCAGTTCTCCTTTTTTCCCTCTCTCATCCTCCTTTTGTTCCCTTACACTATTCTACAGGTCTCTCTCCTCAGTTATCTAAAATTTGCTTCCTATTTTGTTTCCTGTGTGTATACATGCATGCATGTGTGTAGGCATTCTACCTCTGAGCTACATTCTCAGCCCTATCTTGTTTTTATTTGGAAATAAGAGTTGCTGAGTTGCAGAGAGCCTTGCTTAATTGATGAGACTGGCTTCCACCCTTCAACTCTCTTGGTCTCAGCTTCTCAAGTGTTTCTCCATACTTTTAACTGCTATATCTACAACTATAGTAACTACCACTTTCACTTTTGGGGTAGCTACCCATAATCCTTTTAAGAAAGTATCATTTTTCCCATTTTTTAAATTAGAAAACTGAGGGTCCAAGTGGCAACATAACTGGACTATAGTCATTAAGTTGATAGAGAAAAGATTTGAACGTATTTTTGGCCAATTCCAAAGCCCAGATCTTCCCACAAGGGCCAGACCGGCCCAGTCAATTCAGTGTTTAACATAAACAATATTATAACTACATGTCAATTAATTGTGCTAGAAGAGTTCAATTGCTAAATATTACTTTCTTACTGAAGAAAAATACTTAGTTTCAAGGAATTTATTTAACTTTCAAATTACCAAAACACAAGCACTCTTAATTACAAAATCTCCTATACTAGTACATATGTGACTTAGGTCAAGAAAAATGGGAAGATTTGCTCTCATTCAATACGTAGGCTGCCACATTTATACTTTTATAAGACACTTTTAAAAGATAATTTTTAGCTGGTTGTGGTGGTGCACATCTATAATCCCCGCGCTTGGAAGGCTGAGACAGGAGCTATCACACAGGTTCGAAGCCAGCCTCAGCTACTTAGTGAGGCTCCCAGCAACTTAGTGAGACCCTGTTTCCAAATAAAAATATTTTAAAAATAGATCTTGGAGTATAACCTGGAGGTAGAAAGCCTCTGGGTTCCATCCCTAGTACCACCACCAAAAAAAAAAAAAGAAAAAAAAATTTAATATTGCATATGCATGCTGGTCTGTGCTTGGAGTTGTTTTACTAAAGTGGTGATTTTTTTATTTTAAAGAATATGTAATATTATAGCTCTGCTTGTAGAACCCTATATGTTTTCATCTACTAACATAACTGACCTTTAAGCTGGGCATGGTAGTGCACTCTTGTAATCCCAGTACTTGGGAGGCTGAAGCAGGATGATCACATGTTTGTGGCCAGACTCAGTAACTTAGTGAGGCCCTTCACAGTTTAATGATGCCCTCTTTCAAAAACAAAAATAAAATTGGGCCTGGGGTGTAGCTCAGGTGTAGAATGTCCCTGAGTTCAATCCTCAGTGCCAGAGATAGATGCTTTATAATTTTCTGCCACATCCCCAAATACCTACCCACTTCCTTTGAATGGTTTGTGTTTTCCTTTTTGAAAAACTATAAGGTATTCATCCTCATTGAACTATGTTAGAAGATACACCTAAATATTCCCATTCTTTCTATGGACCTTTTATATAGAAAACATCCCTTCAAATGCATCAGAAGGGACATTTTCCATATTTAGGAATATTAGTTTTCAGTCTTTCGTTGCAACAGGAAGCTCAATCTTAGCCACATGGAGTTTCTGTTGGCTTGAGTATTCATTATTATGGCTGCTTCTCTGCCTGACTGGTTAAAGAAGACAACACAATTTGTAATTGATTTTTTAAACCACTAAACAACTAATTTTGTCTTCCAAAAAAAAGCTCTAGAGTTTATTAACTGTGCAATCACAATTTACTGAGGTCCTTTCATCAAATTAGCCCCTCAAAAATACAATTTTTTCCTTATTTTTCTTCTATTTCAAAAAGGGCTTTCTACTCTGACTCTTATTAAGACAGTCACTCTTCTCTGATTTAGATGTTTTTCTCGTGGCAACAATTCATTATTACAGCTACAGATTTTTTAATCTAATTCTGGGTTTTCCTTCCCTTATTTTATATTTCCTACAGCATCATAAAATGTATTATCTCTAAATTGCAGCAACCATTGGCTCTTAAAAGGAAAATGCTCTGCTTTTATTTAGAAAAAAGACTTACAGCCTAGAAATAATTCTCCCAGTTTGGATCTAGACTTAGGAGCTACAATAAGAAGTTTCAATGGACTGACTCTAGTATTAAAATCTTTTTTTTTTAAGTACTCATTTATTTTAACAGACCTAGAAAAAATGAATTTATTTTACATTTCTCTATTTTATTTAAAGGAGTGTGGGATTCACAAACTCATCAATACCTATATTAAAAAAAAAAAAAACGCTTCTCCAAAATCAAGAAAATATTTTTTTTCTAGTTACACCACCCAACATAACATATGTCCCTCAAAGGCACAATACTCCAAACACCAACTGAGTGCGTGAATGGAAATTCAGAAATAGAGCCCTGAAGATCAATTAATGCGAGCGAGAAAGCGTGTGCATTCTTGGGGGTAGAGCTCCCTGTGCCTCTAAGTGGATCAGAGATATGATCCCTGGCCACTGTGAATGGAAAGGAAACTAGATGCCATCAGAGGGAGATGCAAGCACTAATGCAGTGAGGTAATGCAGCAAAGAATAGAAGAGTTCAGGAACGAAATGCCGCCCTGAGGAATCTTAAAATAAGCTTATACTCGCATCCCAATCCTCAGAAGAGTGAGAAAAGGCAAAAGACAGAGTTTCAGAGTTTAAAACCCTTGCAACTAAGAAGTGTAAACTTTTACTTCCTCGGCCCATCAGCTGGAGTTACACCCCGAGTAGTTAAAGAGTTATCTCAGCATGTTTTCCTAGGAATGTAATAAGCGCAAGATTGCTGACATCTTTCAGGTTTCCTGGGAGGGGGGTTAAAATGCTGACTCTCCACACTGACAGATATCCAGCAGAGGTGGCCCTGACACATGCTCCAACTGGACATTCCTAGGAAGGTTGCTGAAGCACCAGTTTCAAGCCAAAATGCCTAGGAAATGGTCAACGTAGAGGGTTTTTGCACATGCTAGGCACACTGCAGCGGCCCTTTTTGCAGAGAGCAATTCAGCAGTCTGTCAATCAAAGGTCCCGAGGCTGATGGACCATGAACACCCACTTCTGACCTTGCTTGGCCATCAGGGCAGAGAGAACAGAGAGGCTGAGAGGAGAGATCCCTTCAATAAAATAAAATCATCTCTAGAAAGTTTTCTGCACTCTGGCCTTCTTTTGCAAGTGTGTAGTACACCATCCTATGCTTTCACCTAAGTTTCCAGGAGGAAGATGAGAAGCTGTCAGAAAAGAAAAAGGCACTCTTGGGGTTCCACTTTTAGAAAGTTCTACAAAAGAAGCTCTCATGATTTTGGTATTGTTTGTTACTTGCTGTTTGTTTTCCAACAGCACTTCTGATTGGGTAGGGTATCTCATATATCCATTGGTTTTGCTTTCTTAATAAACCAGTTTCCAATAAATCAAGAATGAATTCTAGGTGAAATTCTGTGAGGATATATAAATCTAATAATTATTAAAATGTGTACAGAAAGTAGAAGAAAAAGATAGAAAGAATCCTCCTTGATTACTTGAGATTAGGGGTAAAGATATTGTAATCTTATGTGGAAACAGTTAAAGCACATTTATTATAGGAAGTCAGATTTATCTGTTTTCCCTATTTGCAATAAAATAAATTTGCTTGTTTGAAGACTAAATTTGTGTTTTCTTTTTAAAAAGCCTATCTCATCTTTCCTTTGTGAATGAACATTTATTATTAGGTTTAAAATCTCTTTTATAGAAATCCAACCATCAGCTGAGTTAGAGATGCAAAAGTGAATAAAATAAAATCCCAACTTTACTCTCCAGGAGTTCATAATCCAGAGAGAAATCTTATACATACCTTGCAACTGTAATATTATGTGACACTGTCACTATTTTTATTGGGTGGCAAATAACAAAATCTGGGCTGTTGAGTGAGTATTTACTGGGCAATTCCATTGTATAGAAGTAATCAACCAGATATATCTCTTCACTTCTCCCACTCTGAAAATGTTCTCCATGGCCCAATTGGACATGGATGTAGCCATTTGGAACAGATGACCCATGATATAAAAATACAACCTGCCTTGAACAAATAAACATGAACCTGGTATTAAAAATAAACACGCACACAAAGACATAAAGCCGTGTGTATGTCTCTTCCGTATCTCGGTTTCCTTTACATGCCTGCATCCTTAAAATGCAAAATAGCGTATTTATTTCTTCCACCCTCTGCTTCCAAATCTTAGAGTAATAACTTCTAGGAAAGAAGAAATAATAAAGAATGATTACACAATCTTATTTGGGCAAAAAGCTAACATATGGGTATCAAGGCCAAAAATATGGATTTCAAGATAAAACATATGGATGCCCATATGGAGAAAAAAAAAAAGGTTTTCCTGGCCGGAAACTCTGCTGTTGCATTTTTTATGCCTGTATGTATGGCATGGTTCTTCCCTTCTGCTGAACGATGCTGTCTGCCGACAGATTATGTTATAAATTCACATGCAAATTTCACAAAATGCTCCACTGTTATCATCTTTATTAGAATTTTTATTCTCTTAATCCTTTTCATCACTTAATAGCTCAACAAGTAAATGGATTTTTAGTAAAATGGTGAGGCTTATTACAATCAATCGTACGGCTGAATCTCTTCTTGATGCTCAAATAATGAAACTTATTTTTCTCCAGAACCTCAATAAGAAAATCCTTTCTTACACACATGCGTGCGTGCATAGGAAAGCACTCGCATGCACGCATGCAGACACTCATGCACTACATACATAATAGGTGGCTGAGGTCTGATCATGAATAATGAGCTTCTGTCTTGAAGCTTGCCAACAGCCACGTGCTGGTCCTCATCAGTTTATATTCTGGAGAAAACACACACCACAGAGACAGCAAAACAAGACATAAATTCTACCAAAAAAAAAAAAAACAAGTTTCCATCTTAATCTCTTGCTATGTATTCATAGACATCATCTCTCTTTAAAGGTCAGAGAAAATAATGGCACAAAAAAGAGGAGATTTTCACAAAAAACAAATGCATCCTTAGTGCTGTGCCCACTTTTAAGTTAGTAGGTTCTTTGTGAGTAAATCTGAAGTAGTTGTAATTTGTCAAAAATAACTTTTTTTGAAGGAAGGAGTTTTAGCATGCCTCTTGTGGCATTCAGATAACTAAAACATAATTTTGAAATCTATAACTTACAATAGGAATAGCATATCAGGTACACCCACCAAGAAGGAGACTCCCCTCCTCCGAGATCTGATTATTTTCTAGTTTCAAAGGGAAAGGGTCATCCATCTTGATTTTCAGTCCCTGGAATCTTAATTTCTAATAACAGCATTGTCTCTTGCCCTGAAGTTTTTCTAAGGGTTTACATATCATCTCCACCCGGGGAAAGGAAACTGTCCACTATTAATGGAAATCACATCATAGGGAGTATAGCTGTGGTGTTTAAAGTTCCCAGGGAATATTTCAGCTCCTTCTGTCCTCTTCATGGATGCTAAGGTGGATATTGAGGGTTCAAAGAACCTCAGGTTATACAAGCCAAGTCTGTTGGATTCTTCTTAAATGCATTTGTACCAGTGGCACAGAAGGCAAAGAAAACAGGGAGAAATTAAATTCACTGAAAGGACGAAGCGGCGGCGAGCTGATCTATAGCAAGGAACACTGCGCTGTCCTCACATCCTTTAACAACGCTCAGCCATTACAGCAATTACAGCCAGCACATCTGAATTATTTAATCGTCCTCTCCAGCGCTCGCCCTGCCTAGTACCTCTAGAACCAGAATAAAGACCCACCTCCTCCCCTCCCTGCCTGTGTTCTTCATCTGCGATGGCCTTTACCTTGCTTTAAAGTGATTTTCTTCAAATGAAAGTTACAGCCCTCAGTCATTAACAATATTCAGTGCCTGCCCACCAGAATGAAGTCCAAATTCCTTAGTTACATGTTCAACCCACACATACCTTGCCCCTATGTTACCCTCTGAAAGTATTTTCTCTGATTTCTTTTGATATATATTACACTGAGGAAATTATTTGCTGTTGAAGAAATACAAAAACACTGAGCTTCTAAGTTCTTGCTTTCTTGCTCCTTCAAATATTTCCTCATCCATTTCCTTCCTTCAACAGCATATATTAGCAAAGAATTTGTGAGGCAATACCACAGTTAATGGAAGTACAGTGGTAAATAAGTAAACATAGTTCCTGAATTAAGAGAGCTTGCAATCTATCCCAAATAAAAACCATCCTTTGGTGCTCAGGAATAATTATCCAAATTCTTTATCAGATCAAATTAAAATTTCAGAATGTCTAATGAAGTGCCAGGGCCTCATTAGGCATGTGGAAATAAATATAAGCTCGATAGATATGACTGAAATAATCTTTAAAAATAAATCAAGAAAAACGATGCTCCTATTTTAAAAGCATTCAGCTCCTTCATTCAGTTGAGGGCATCACTTCTGCTAGGAACATTCCTTATCAAGAACTAAGTCACTCTGTGTAAGTATGTTTAGTTACAAGCAAACAGAACGTAGTTCCTCAAATCAAGGAAGTTACAGTCCTATAGAAATGATGAGAGATTCGAATACATAAGCAAGAGATATGTTTTAAAATTCCTATGGAAGCTGGGCGTGGTGGCGCACGCTTGTAATCCCAGCATTCGGAAGGCTGAGACTGGAGGATCGCGGTTCGCGGACAGCCTCAGCTACTTAGTGAGGCCCTCTGCAACTCAGTGAGACCCGGTTTCAAAATAAAGAATAAAAAATAGGGCAGGGGGTGTAGCTCGGAGGTCAAATGTCCCTGGGTTCCATCCCCAGACCCGCAAAAAATAATAAATCAATAAAAAATAAATAAGTAAAATAAAATGCCTATGGGGACAAAATGATGATGGCAAAGAAAATAGCCAAGCATTTCTATCTAGTGATTGCTCCTGAAAGGTGGACTTAAAGAAGTCTGCTCTAGTAACTTGGAGAATAGAATGCAAATTGTATGAATCAAAACTCATTTGAAATTATTTTCTAAATGCAATATAACACGTGATTCAATTAAAAGAGACGCTATGATTTGGAATCGAGTCAAGACAACACATTATTCAATGATTCTGGAAAGGCTTTTCCAAAAAGCCTGTTGGCTTGATTTTATGGAAATATTGACCTCCTGACCTGGAACAGAAACAAGTGATTTTCATTATGTTTATATTGTGGATTTTTCCCATCTCTAATTCTGGTTTGTCAAATTGAGTATTTTGCTCCTATTATAACCTGTGTTCTGCTTGACTGTGGCTCATCTAGCAAAAGCTGTAACTTTGGGTCAGATCAGGAAACTGTAACCTGGCAGCGAATGTCATTCCACACTCAGGAACCAAAAGGTCTTCAAAAATTGGCCCTAAAGCCAATGTCCAATTTCTCTTTTAAAGGTCTCTGATCACAACTCTCTGAGTCAGGTAATTTGTTCTGTAAATATTCTAAAAGTGCCCTAATCAATGAGACAAATGCAAAATGAACCAAGCCAGCCAATTCATATGGTAGCCTAAGTGAGTCATTCATATTTACACAGCCCGTCAATCAAAGGCTAGGGTAGAGCGGCTATGTTTATCTCTTCTGGTTGTTATCTGATCTCTTTATGATGTTTCTGTTATTAAAGAAGAACTGGCAGGCTTTAACTTAAAGACTGTTCTCTTTCCCTCCATACCTTATTTTTAGGAATTAGAGAGAAGGAAGCTAGGGACTGGGGGAAAGGCTGGAGGGGGAGGGAGAGAGAAGAGAGCAATTATTTGCCAAACCAGCACATGTTCACCAGAGAACACGGTCAAGTGGTCAGGAACAACGCGGATGTTAATTAGCAAAGAAATGAGGAATAAACCAGCATTAGCCCTGAGACTAATCAATGGGAAAATCACTCCAAGCAGCAGCTTAATGAAGTAGTATACAGCTGTTTATTTTTAGTTCATTTTATCCAAACCACTCCCCCTTCTAAGTCCCCATTAATTAAAAAAAAAGCTTGCTAAAATATATGTCTTTCCATAGCCTGGTACAGCTTTGCATTATGTATTTCTATTATAATTCCCTATGCTTATTCCTTTTAATGAATAGGACAAGCCATAAAACGTGCATGGGCCATACCAGAAATATGCTTTTAGAAATGATCTTTTGATATATATTCTTTTCAGTTTCATTTTATAAAACATCCCTTTTCCTGGAGATGTAAAACTGATCTAATTTATCTGATATGAAAGAAAGGCCACTGACAGTAAATAAAAAGCCTTCCCTCAATTTATTTCTAATGTGAGGGATATTACTTGGTCATTACTTGCTTATTTCTCACTTTTAAAAATATGACTGTCATCTACCTAAGAGCAAGCTCATAAGGCCTATTAATAAGACCTATTGGTCTCCAGAGGTTTGTGTGTAGATGGAGTCATATCAGAACATCTATAGGGATTCAAAACTAGAAGGCCAATTAGGGGGAGATTTTGTCATTTCATCAGGATTGTGGAAAAACAGAGAAGCCAGTTTCAATGGAGTAAGCCTCTGTGAATTTCGTCTTACACTCTAATTGGAAGATAAAATTTCCCTCTGAAGGATACAAATGTTCCTCTACCTTAGCAAGTTCTAGTAAAGGAAAAGGAGTTCTCAAATGAGCCAACCCTACTCACACATGAAAGACAAGCTTAGAGTCGAATTTTCATTCTAATGATGGAGATGTTACCAAAAGAAAATTCACTAACTGTAGCCAGACAGACAAATTAAAATGTAAGGGGGAAGCTGGGTGTGGTGGTGCACATGCTTGAAATCCCAATACTAGGGAGGCTGAGCTGGGTGGGTTGCAGGTTCAAGGCCAGCTTCTGCCTGCAACATAGCAAGGCCCTCAGAAACTTACTAAGACTCTGTTTCAAAATAAAAATCAAAATAGCACTGTGGGTCTGAATGTTCCTGGGTTCAATTACCAGTCAAAACAAGAAAAAAAAAAAAAGAGGGAGATAATAAAAAAGGAAACAAAGAAAGCTTTTCTTTGATACCTCTTTTTCTCCTCCCTCTTTTCCTCTATTTAATAATTTGACAAGTGGCAGTATACACACACCCCCAGCAGACAAAAAAAATTCACGTATCCAAAGTATGTCCGAATGGACATCAGAATTTTGCTCTAAAGAACACTCTGTTTTTTCTTTAACTGGAGATTTAAAATCTTAATTAAAATATGAAGGTTCTTATTTCACTCATTCTTCCATCCAATTTAAGGGTAAATACTGTTTATCCCTTATTTTCTACAAAGGAAAAGAATATACAAACGATTTATTTTTGGCATCCCAACAAGACCAGCGAAATATACACGCATTCTCTTCCAAAGAAACTCTATGCAAATCTTTATTCTTACCTGTTAAAAACCCAATGTAAAATTTTAGCAGATTGATGCTTAGGTGGAATGCTATTAATTGGGAAGAAGGAGGCGCGCTTGTCGCTGGAAGCATCTTATCATTGTTGGCCTGGACGATGGAATGAGGGCCACTGCAATATTTCAAGTGTACTTTGTATAGAATGACACATCTTGAGAAAACAAAAACCAAACACACATACACTCACACACACACAAACAAATAAACCCAGTGCTAAGTGCAAACCTGGGAGACAACAGCACTCAGGTAATCCCCTTTATAGGCTGATTTGATGGCTCAAGGAAATAGAAACAAAGCACCAAGCACCGGAGCATCAACAGCTGGTTGGGAAATTGCTGCAGATTGTTAGGGGGAGCTGCAGACTAGAGATAGGCAATGAGAAGGTTAGAAATGATAGTTAAAAAAGACAAATTACTCCAAAGACCATATTCTTTTAATCGCTGAAGCAAAACATGTTTATTCGATTTGTTTGTCTGCCGATTACAAAAATGCTACTTTGGGATTCTAGGAACCCAGTCTGTCAATTTTTCAGTTTCTGCACTTTCATGGTTGCTTAGAGCTGTTTAATGCAAATACACTTCCAATAAGAGATTTCATGCCCCTAAATTACACCCAGTTAAAAGCGAATGAAAATGTAAGGTAAATAACTATAATCAGCCATATTATCTTTCTCTTGGCACCTCTCACTTTACAGGCATATTTAAAGGCATCTCTGGGGTCCTATCCTTTTTAACAAGCCGCAGCGTATTTCCTGGAATATTACTTAAGATGCTGTGCAGCGAACATTACACAGGTTAAAATGTTACCTAGAGACCAAGAAAGAATTGCTTCTGTTGCAGAGCCATCCTTTTGGCCACATTTTGGAAAGTCTGGGAAGATGAAAGGCATTTGCCATGGAGGGATGAAACGGAGATGAGAGGAGTTTAAGTTTGTCTTTTATGTTGAAGTTCATTGATCAGCTATTGTGAAGCTCGCAGAACTTAGAAAAAGTAACTTTGGGAAGAAATGAATTGGGGAGGGTGTGCAAATGAGAAGGTCCCACCGGCCTCGCCATACAAAGGCAGTACTTAGGATGAAACCACTGAAATTACACTTGGGGTTGAAGGCCTTCTAGTTGCCACTGACCCTTTCTACCTTAGATAACCTTTCTTTGGGTCAATAGGTCTCAAACATCAGTGTGCCTAGGGATCATCTGGGGAAGTGTTTAAAATATAGAATCCCAAGGCATTCTGAGAAACGTGGATGAAATACAACAAGGAACCTGCATTTTTAACCATTTCAGCCAGCAAGACCGTGGACTGCACTTTCAGAAACTGGCTCTACAATATGAAGAACACGTGTATTTTTTTAAATGACAAATTCTATTTTAGAAAGACTTTCAACCCGTTCGTACAGGCTTTCCCTGCAAAGGACACAATTATGATCATTAGGTATCAAGCCTCCAGGAATATGACTAGTAAGAGAGCAAAGAGGAACAGGGCACTGGACGGGAAATCAGTGAAGGGACCAGATGTGTGGCATAACTTTGCTCATCTAAAACGTAGGGTGGTGGTGTTCTAACTGCCTTCCCAGAGTTCAACGGCCTCAGCTCAGTTTTAGGAAAATTGGTCATCATCTCCTTTTGCAGGAAGCACAATTTCTGAAGAGCCCAGTCATTTCAAAAAGCAAGGCATCACCCCTCTATTGTCAATAGCAGCCACTTGCTCAAGGCTGCTGCATCAATGGGCAGCCTAGCAGAGGGGAAGAGGGAACTAGGTCCAAGTATAGCCCCAGCCTGTCACTGTGTGGCAGCATGGTCTTGGGCAAAGCCCAGCTCATTTATGGGCACAGAATAGGCATTCCTCATCTGAACAATGAATATGCTTTCTAAATAAAAGCAGACTTGTATACAAAACCACAGCTTCACAAATTATGAGGTGAGATCTCATGGGAAATATGGGTCCTCAGTGTAGAGCCTGGAACATGAGAAATGCTGGTGGGGGCTGGAAGGATCAAAGGAATTTATTAGTCAATCCAAACAACAGGATGAGTGAGTCCATTTGTGGAATCAATTTCCAGATTCAACTTATTACAGCTACTATTCACTTTAAGCTACTTAGAGAATCATTAACATTTGCCAGTAGAAGATGAGACCCACTTTATATACTCTTTAACTCTGGGGGAAGGGTACTAAGAATTGAACTCAGTCCTCCTGTATACTATCCATATGCTTTACCACTGAGCTATATAGTCCAGCCCCTACTCTTACTCTTAAAACTACGATACAACACAACAATAAAAACAAAACTACTATAGAAAATTGCTATTTTACATTAACTCCATTTGACCTAGAAGTGATCACAACTTTGATATTCTAAAAGAGTATTGGAATTTGATGATCATTAGGTATTTAAAAATTTTCCATAGAAATCAAGTTGTAAGTGGAGCCTCGGTTTCTAGGCTACTTTTCCAAAGCTTACTTAGCACATAATCAATAACCTAGTATATTTATTGGCAATATGCATATGGAACCCTAGAATACATACAGCCAGATGTTAAAGAAATCTCCTTAGCCAGGTAATGAGAAAGGCCACACCTCTTCAGAGGCCCTAGCCTCTTCAGCAGAACACATCATGTTAATACCAGTGCCTTGCAAGTGGCACTGTATGTTCTCTCCTGCGGTGGGATCCTGGGTCACAGGTGGGGCTTGAAAGAGCTTATAAGGTCACAGGGAAAGTAGAAAAGTAAAATAGATTGATCATATGTACCTATTGTTATTTCCCCTTTTATTAAAAAAATAATTCGGGACCCTTTCAAGAGATGAATGGTTAGAAAACTATAGATAATATGAAGAAAGTTGCAGGCTCAATACCAATGACATGAAAATTACAGCCTAGGTTTTGTTTCCATATTAGTACCTGACTGCTTTCATTAATAGTATTTGCTGGGTCACTTAGAATTTGTCCTTTGAATATTCTTTGTATTAAGTTTTATAGACAACTTCCATGAGTATATTTTCTTTGATATGGCTGAGAAGCGATTTAACTGCAATGAGTTTGTACTATTATTCCTCCTTTTCAGTTACTAGTTTCATCCTTGAAACCGGAGGTTTCAAAGTAGGCTCAAAGGCAGTGCAGTGTCTGCTCAGAGCACTGAAAAAGAGGGGAAGAAATGTTTCGTTTGTGCTTTCCAATTCTAGAAAACCTAGGAGGGCATGCTGGTAATTCCACTGGAACAGAATGTCCTCTGACATTCTGGACACGTGAGCAGCAGGAGGAGCCAGCAGCCATTAGGAAAGCTGAGGGAGGGCCTCTGCATCCTCTTTTAGTGTGCTGTGCTCCCCAACTGAAAGCAACAGTGCAGTATGGATTCCTTGCTGCATATAAGCTCTCAGAAAGACTCCAAGGATGCACATTTTATATGCTTATGGAAGAAGACCGGAGAAATCTGGGTAAAGCCCAAACAAAAAAGTGGGTGGCAAAAGTAGCCAGGTATGGTGGCTCATGCTTGTAATCCCAGCAGTTGGTAGGCTGAGACAAAGGATTGCAGGTTCATGGCCAGCTTCAGCAGTTTAGCGATGTCCTCCACAACTTAGTGAGACCCTGTTTCAAAATAAAAAGGAAAAATAGGTCGGGGGTATAACTCAGAGATAGATTGCCCCTGGGTTCAATCCCAAGTACCACAAAAAAGTAGTAGAAATTAATTGACCCATCCAGAAGGTGAGCCTGGCAGGTGCCAGTAGCCACACTGGTCCAAAAGCTTACCCATCATGCCTCTGAAAATAGAGCTCTAAGCTATTGCTTCATCCCCTGAGAGATGCCTCTTGCCTACGGCTTGCAGATCAATATGCCAGGTGGGCATTTCCCTTCATCTCTCTACTTTTCATAAATTTGACAATTTTGTCCTCTCTCTGATTTCATAAAACTGTGGAGGAAATCCAAATTAGCTTTCTAATTCCTCAGAATCATGAGATTTTATAACCTTACCACAAAATATTTGAATAAAAAGGCACAGGATACCCCATAAATAAGCACTTCACCCAGCTGTCACTGCTCAGGAACTATAGGTGCAACTCAAAGAAGATGAGCTATCCCAAATGGCATAATGGTGCCTTTTGAGTGATAACTTAGAAATCTGGAATCTTAAAGCGTTACCAAAGACAAACAAAAGAACTCTGAAGATTCACTTTTAATATAACATGCTTACTGATTCTCCAGAAGGGTGAGGAAAGATATTGCCACTCATGTTGGTGTTTAAATTGCCGACACTGGAAAACTCCCAGAATAAAGCAGTGATGGGAATGATGCTCTCAGAAGCAGTTAGAAAAGTGAGCAAAACTACACCTGGGGTGCAGGTGTGATAATAGGGCATATACATGCAGTTCAGTCTACTTTGGGGGGAAGGATTTTGACCTACTGTATAAACTTTATCCTAAGCTATGTACCTTATTATCTTAATCCTTTATGTTAAGAGTGAGCCTCACATTTTATCTCATGGTCCCAAATCATAAGGACCTTGACACTTTAAGGAGTGGACCAAGGGTAGATTATGTAATAAAATTTTAAACCACGGCAGCTGGATCCCCTTTAGTTACACTAAGGGCTCACAGGTAATCATAATACATTTACTATATCTGTATCTTTAAATTGCAAAGTGTACACTGGAGAGAACTCCGGGACATGTAACCATATCCAGTTCTCGTGAATCTCAGATAATGACTATGAAGAGAAATAGCAGAAGTTAGAAGTGCACTAAGGGTGTCACATTGCCAAGTGAAATAAGCTCCTAGAATATTCATGCAGAGAGCCCAAATTTCTCACTTTCTAGCTCCCAGCTGTCAAACCAGAGGAAACTAAGGCTGGACTCTGAGAAGCAATCCCAGAGTCATTGCTGTGGGGTTTGCTTCTTAATCCTGTGATTATATGTCTATGTTAGGAAAACATGATTAGAAATGAAAGAGCACATGAAGGTGGGCTAGGATAGTAAAAAAAAAATGCACCGACTTTGTTATGCATGGGTTGCAGGGAGTGAGAGCAGAGTCAGAATGAGAAACTAGAAGACCTTGGGAGGCTGTGTCACCCAAGACAAGGTATATCCAATCTATCTATAGACAATTACCTCTCCCCTATTCAACTTCCTGACACTGGCTACTTTATCTAATTCCAAGAGACTTTTCTCAGTATATAACTCAAGTCACTCTTCTCTTTTTAAAATGTAAATTAGTCTCTTTAGCATAGCTTTCTCCCCCCAAATAATCACTAACAAGGTGCCTCAAATACCAAAAAGTCCACCATCATGACCTTCACAGAATTTATATCTCAATTGATATTTCCAAAACTTCTAATTTCAGAATCATCTCCTTTGTCTTTTTATCAGTCCTATATTGTGCCCTAAGATGATTCTGACCTTGATAATACTGGTGACCACTTCTGACTCCATGAATAAAGAGAGTACCTACCTTGGAGTACTCTCTGCCCATCTTCCAGTGAATCTGCCCACACGCACCTCCACATTGGAAGTACTCCTAGCACCTTTTGCAACTGAGGAGTGAACTGGTACCAATTCCCACCTCTACTAAGATTTCTGTCTGCTAAGAAAGCATGAACCTTTTGGAACATTTATTTATGTGACTGTGTGTTGAAAACACTATGAAATGACTGAAACAATATTCATCCAAAGGGTGCTCTACCTGACCACTGTGCTGATACATTACATGCTGAACTGTATAGCACTGGATCTGCTGGCCTGTTTGGTAATGGTTCTTAACTATGGACACATGTGGCCTAGTGTCCCCAGTGGTCACCTGCCCACCAAATTTCATTCGGCTTCCACTGTCACACTTGTGAAAATGGCAAAAAACTGCCACTGTTCCATCAAACATTTCTGAATGGCCTTTGAGAAACAGTCAAGGGTTGTAATATCATCCAAAGATAAATCTCTCATCATGGATTTACTGGGTGGTAACCTAGACTGATGGGGTGTGGCTGGAGAAGGCAGATCCTTAAAGATGTGGCCTTAGGGACTCTGCATCCAGCCTCCATAATAGCCCGTTTATAAGGGATCCCCTGCACATAATTGTATGCAAATGTTTGTTTGCATGTTTACATATAATACATGTGACTCTAAACTTCATTAAATATACCTGGGGTCATGTGTGCTCTTGTTGGCTGAGATCTTGTGTGTCTGAGGCCTGTGCCATCTAACACTCATTACCTTACCAGTGCTTTAGAATGCTGCAGTTAGCAAAACCCCGACACAGAAAATGTCTACAGTAGATATTTTCCAGCAAGGAATTATTCCTGTTTTTTTCCCCTCTGAAATACCATAGCTTTTCTAATATTAATGTCAATCTCCTTTTTCTAAGCAAAAAAGCATTTTTACAAAGAAGTGTCTGTATGTGTGGCTATGTGAATGTGTATGTGTATGGGTGGGCATGGGAAGACCGTAGAAGAAAGAATGAGATTAAGGTCAAGGCAATATGCTGAGGCTCTACAACCCAGCTGTAAGGAACATAGGGTAAGAACACAGGGTGATTCCAGAGATGATAGCAGGCACAGAACCCCATGAAGCTGGGCCCTGCTGGTCTGCATCCCCAGACGACAGACTGGACCTCAGCTAGAAAAGTGCCCAGAGATGCATAAAAGAAAAACACACCTAGAAGATTATGTTCACTGGGGAATTGAGGATAAAGACAGTGGTTGTCCTGGTTCAGGTACATGCTGTGTGTATGCTGTCTACACCAATCACTCTCCACAGCTCAGCAGCCTTCTACCCTTATTAAAAAAAAAAAAAAGACAAGTTGTGACCCCACATAGCATCCAATTATGTTCTTTCTTGGATACCTGAGGGTTTTCTTCAAGGAGGGAGCACAAAGCCCTAAACCAAAAAGAAGAGACAGTGGACACAGTACAAAGAGCCTAGGTCCAAATCTCCATTCAAGCACATTACTAAATCCCTTGATAATTTAATTTCTTCACCTGCAAAGCAAGGATAGTTATTGTACCTGGCAGGGTTGCTATGCACACTAAAGATGAGCTTCATAAAGCCCCCAGCACAAAGGAGGTGGTATTCGGCCAGTAGTAATTCTTAAGAAATTTCAAGACAGGGCTGCAAGTTATAGTATTTACTGCAAGCACACTCTTCGCTCCTTTACTTCTAACGATTGAGATTTAATTCTCTAAACAAGATGAACAGCAATGGTCACTCTCATGGCTGACATCTTACAACTCACATTCCTAAAATAACCCCATCTGATCTACCTCAGACAAGACAGTTCTGCCAGAGATGGGTAGCTTAATGGAACCCTCTGTTAAGCTTTAAAGTTCATGTAATAATATTCCAGGTACTCTGGTAAATGTAGTGTGAGATTGCTAAAATTAAAAAGAGTCATTAAAAATGCACTTGGCTCTTGTTATACACAAAAACACTAAAGATATGTATCCCATACATCCCCACACACCACCATCTCTTTATGCTGGAAATTGTTGAGCTTACCAAAGTAAGCCTGGCTTTACTTATCAGAGGGAGCTCCCAAAACCCTGAGAAAAGGCACAACCCAAATACCAGAGATATGAGGTTCAGAGGTGCCCAGATCTGCCAGCTCTCCAGGCAGGTTCAGCTTTTATAAAGACAAATGGGGACATCTGTATTTCACAGAGCTGCGAATCCCAGCCACTGCCTAGAAGTAGACAGCAAGTCAGAAATGCTGGGGCTCTAGGCATTGAACAGAGATATAAAGCGGATACACACAGCAAAACACTACACTCTTCTGAATTGCTCAAGGAGAACTGCCAATGAGATTAAGGGCTGAGTGCTGATAACTGCTAGTGACATCCATTTCAATGCCATCCAATACAACATGTCTTTTTAGTTCATTCAAACTGGAGTCACTGCAGAATTCTTGTGAAAATCCAACACAAGCTGAATTTTTCTTCCTGTTCTATGTAAGGAAAGATGAGCCAAGCAAATTGAAGATGCAATGGGCACTCCAGGGAGTGTACTTCAATGAACTTTAAAGTTTTCAGCACACTGTCTGCACACAGATGCTGACAGTCGCCCATTACACTCAGAATGTGCTGCATACCCCTATTGGGGACTACGAAGCTGATGTGCTGGGGTCTCAACTTCCTGGCCAGCCTTAAATCCACCTTTCCTTCACTCAGGGGAACACTTTGTGCTGCTCTTTTTTTATGTTCTTTGAACCAGCCCAGCTCATTTCCATCTTTGCCATTGATCCTTAATATCCCAAGGACATCTACCATCCAATCTTCACAGTTTGGCTCCGATTCTCATCAGTCAGTTCTCTGCTCAAAGGTTACTTACTAAAGTTCAAGCTCTCTCCAACTGTCCATTCAGACTCCATCATATCCCTGTTTGCTGTCTTCCTATTACCTATCATTGTTTAGAGTTCCAGGTAACTGTTTCTGTATACTTACTTAATAATAGCATACCTCCACAGGACTCTGAGGTCTATGAGCATCTGGACTCGTCTGTCCTGTCAACACAGTGCTTGAAAGTCAGGAGACTCACTTATGTAATAAAAGAATATTTAAAACATTATGCCCTTTTCCACTTTGTAGTTCAGAGTTTGTCCTAGTTTGAACTGGCCACGTTTCCACTAAATAGGCTCTTCCATTTCATTTATTGAAACTGATAGAGAAAGACTGTCAAACTCCAGATAAATGTAACAAACTAAAGTCAACCAGTGCTGTTGGCAGTTTCATATCCTTAGCATCATTCAGTGAAGCACTAAAATTGTTTTCTAAAAAGTCCCAGCTTCCAGTTGAAGGTAGAGAGAGAAGCCAAATTGTGAAAAAGACTTACCCGGTCTACAAAATCCTCCAGCATCTCTGGTATATTTGAGCCTGTGGACATTGCACAGATGGCCAAGAAATTTCAGCCTTAAGTGAAAAATAGAGCTCTCCTGGGACTCCCTCTGAGAATGCACCCTGCCTTTTACCACTTTATGCTCACTCACCAACCTTCCTCCACAGTGCCAGTAACTCATAGACAGTGATATCCTCCAAACAAAAGACTGAGATTCTCAAAGTACACTCACCATAATAGTAAGGTCATGTCACACACAAGCTATCACCTGAATCAAGAGAATGTCCCAGGAAGGCCGCCCCAGCACCCTGAAGAGGCAAGAGGAAGAAGCATCCAGAGAATTCTTGGGATACCTCTGCTATGTCACCGACTACCAAATGACAAGCTCCATTTCACTTTCTCCCTCTCTTAGAGAAGTAGCAAAACATCATTTTTTCTTTTAGTTTTGCTTCTTGTACACTTGAGATAAGGATCATGCTTCTAAAGAAAGAAATGAGATAAAGTGCTAGGCATGGATTCATTCATAGCACTTAGAAGTACTTCTAAGTATTTTGGGACATATTTCTAATGGTGTAGGTGTGTGCATACACATGTGTGCGTGTGCCTGTAAGTCTCGCTCTGTGTGTGTTTGTGTTCATATGGGAATGTAAGTGGGGGGGGATGTGTATGGACACGTGCATTCTTTGGAAAACTGAGTCAAGGCAGGCCCCGTCACGTTGGAACCTTCTGAGTGGGTAATACTCCACACCGTAAACTGCTCATGCAGCAGGACAGAGAGAGAGGCACGGCCTGGCCACCGGCTGTTCCTGACTCTGGGAAAATGAAAGCACAGCAGCTCTGCACCTGTTCACCTGATGGTGAAGGAAGGAAAAGCCATTACCGAGTGACAGGAGACAAAAAACCAAAATCCACTTCAGCAACTCATCCCACGGCTGGTGATTAATCTCACACTCCCACAGCCTGATGCACATTAACCAGATAATTAATAATTTCTTTAGGGATTTCGGCTCGGCAACTGTTTTATCAACCTGCACAGCATTGGGAGGGAGAGGCTGCATTTGCAAGCAAATGTCTGGAACCAGGATAGGACTGTAAAGGAACACCTAGGGCTTTGCAGCAATTTGTGAGCCTGCTTCACAATGGATAAGTGTGGTATGAGCAATCCAGGCTCATTTTTTTTTAAAATCACTGCTATTGGCCAGTGGAAATAGCCAAGGAATAGCCCCTTCCTTCGGGCCCCTGGAACTCCCATCAATAGAAGACCCCTTCCAACTGTGACATCTCACCCTCTTGGAATCACATGTGGTTTACACTATAAACACATAGGACACAGAAACCTTCCTTTTTCTATTTTTGATACTGGGGATTGAACACTGTGGCATTCTACCTCTGAGCCACACCCTCAGCTCTATTTTATTTTTTATTTTGAAACAGAGTCTCTCTAAACTGTAAAGGGCCTTTCTTAGTTGGGAAAGCTAATTGCAAATGTGTGAACCTCTTTTTGCCTCCTAAGTACTGAGATTACAAGCACGCACCACCATGCTCAGCTCAAACCAGACATTTCTGAACTCTGGCAATATGTCTTTTTAAAAGAGTTCATAATCTGAGTCCCTCCAATTCCAAATTTTAAAAGATGTGTTTGATCAGAGCCACACTGGTTGGCACATCTCTTGTTCTTGCTGAGTCTCACTCACACCCATCTGAAGAGGAGAAAAGTACAAAGAATGTAGATCACCTTTTCTGAGCTCCCTGTGCAAATTTATTCTTCTTCCCTCCTGTTAAAACTTGTTCCCCAGGGAGAATCCAAAATCTCTTTCTTAACACATATTTTTATGAAGATTTTGACTAAGAGTCAAATCCTAAGGAGAATAATAAATTATAAGCAATACTATTAAAAAGGCTCACCATTAAAATTCCAACTTACTCCTATTCTTTTCTAATGAGGAAAACACTAAATTGAATATATTATTATTATTATTATATATTTCTCTCAACTCTCTCCAGAATGCCATTTGGATGGAGAAGAAACAAGAAGGTAATCCATCCTCGTCAGAAATCACAGTGGACTCACAGGCAGAAAACCAGGCTTAAGCCTGGTCACACTGTATCTTTGTATTACATCCTCCTGCTTTCCTGAGGGGGGCTATAATAGGGAGCCAAAACACACTCTGCATGAGCTTTGCCATGGGAGTGTGAATCAGGATGGATGGCAGTCACAGACTGTGTCCACCTCATGTAGACTCAAAGGAGAACTGTCCCTGTGACTTCAGGGTGGGGTTCAGCCAGCTTCTCCTCAATGTGGATCGCATAGACAAAGCAGGACTCAGGGCTGAGAGCATTCAGGTTGGGGGCTAGAAAGAAACTTATAGCCAAATGAAGTGTCTCCTTCTAGCAAATTTGCAGAAGAATAAGTCAGCATCGCCTCATGCATAGTGAGCACTCCAACTTAATTTCTCCAGGATATTCTGTTTTTGTTTTTTTATTCTGATTGGGGTGGGGATTAAATTATATTGCATGGTTTCGTGAGAGTCCCCTCAAATAACCTTGAAATAAAGGTAAGAGACAATTAATTAGACTGACAGGGGTAGGGAGAGGAAAGGGACAAACTATAAAATCTTGGACAAAACACATAATCACATAGCCAAATCATTAAAGCTGAAAAGATCTGGAAACTTACCCCATCATGTTGTCATGTTGGGCAATCCCTTGGTACAGGGCCTCTAAGCTAAAAACCTGGGGCGTTCCCAGTTATCTAGATTTTACTCTCTGATTTGGGTCTCAGGAATTTTTTTTTAATTAAAACATACTTTATGGAGTATGTTTTGTATGCTCCATAATGGAGAATTTACATGCATACTACAAAAAAGGCAGAAACTTTAAAAGTCAATGTTCTTGTTGCTACTGGTTATTTTATGCCAGAGCTTCATGAACCACACATACACGTTCCCTTACCAGTGCTTTTGAAATACTTGGGCAGAAATTCTGAGAAACATTCAACTAGATCACATTATGGATAAGAAAAATGAGCCTTCAATTCCTCTTCTTTGATTCTTTTGCTGTGATGGTGATTGAACCCAGGGCCTCTCACATGCTCGGCAAGTGGTTAACTACTGAGCTGGATCCCCAGGCGCTTAGACTCTTCTCATTGCTAAAATGAGGGTAATGATAAATATTTAAATGGCTGCCATTAAGATCCAGTAAGGTAAATGTACATGTGAGTAATATCATAGTCTATAAGTCAGTGATAAAGTTGCAGTCAAGAACACATGTGGTCTGGATTCACAAAATTCCAGTTTTCACCAATAATTCTGCAGCCCTCCAGTCTTAGAGAGTCAGAGCACCTTAATTCCCCTAGTGATAAGAGTTATCAAAGCATAACAACATGGAAATTAGACTAGAGAGAATGGAAACTCCATGTGTATGTATTTCTCTCCTTGAGGCTAAGGGTCTGCCCCAATTTATTTTTGACATGCTAGAACAAAACACAGTGTCTATACTAGTAACCTAATGCAGTAAGCACTCAGCAAGTATTAGCAAACAACTATTTGTTAAACTGCAGTCTGGGGTCAGGCATGATTAAATCTAAAAGCAGTAAGGTGTCGCAGGCTTGTTTAAAAATGAAACTATCAAGCTAAGTGTGGTGGTACACACCTGTAACCTCAGCTACTTGGAAGATTGGGGCAGGAGGATTGCAAGTTTGAGACCAATCTGAGCAACTTACCAAGACCCTGCCAAAAAATTTAAAAAAATAAAAAATAGAAAGGAATAGAGTTGTAGATCAGTGGTAGAGTGTTTGCCTAGCATATACAAAGACCAGGGTTCAATCCCCAATACCATAAAAATAAATGAATTAAATAGATAGACAGATAGATGTAAGGAAGGAAGGAAGGCAACAACAAAATAAACACATAAACAAAAAACAAAATAGAAACATGAATGTGGAACAGAACAAAGAGCACTAGATTTAGAGTCATAGGACCTGGTTTATCTTCCTGATTTTCTTTATAGCTAAATAAGTTCGAAGGTGTAATTTCAACATGCATAGTCTATTTTCTTATTAAGTAAATATAATAAAAATGCTAACCTTCAAGGTTGATGTGAAATAATCAATTTACAAGTTAATGTAAAATAAAACTTCATTAAAATATAAAGTACTAAAACCATTATTAGCAACTATCTCTTACTGTATTATTTCATGAGGATACAAAAGCTCTGTGTACACACACACACTCACACACACACACACTCTGTAGATTTTTGTCTTTTCTACATGGCTTGATTCCAAAGCAAATGAGACCAAGATCGTCACAAACTAGAAACAGTATTTTAAAATAACTACACACCATCTCAGCCACTAATTATTTTTAGGATTTTACTATATGCAGCTAATTGGAAATGTTCAGTCATTTCCATTCATTAGTTTTATTACAAGCACACCAATGAATTAAAGAAAATCCGTCATCATTGCCTTCCTTGAAACTTTCATTGTATTGTCACAGAGGCTTTGTCCTTCCAAAAGCAATCCACATCAATTTGGTACAAGTCATAGAACTGTATAGAGGAGGAAAATTTGGCATTTCTAATAACTAGGACACTACTGAGTAAGTTAGACAGAAGGCTATTATACTCTTGATGTCAGGGAATGGGACAGACAATGCTTCCCTTGTTACGGCGATGTACATTATACATTGCTGACTATATGGAGACTTGAGAGGTCTGGAGGATGCCAGACGTGTGAGGTGAGGTATTCCTTTACAGGACTGTTGCTTTACCAAAACTCATCTACCAGCTTTGATAAGAATTGAGTACTGTGCTTCACAACAAAAAATAAAATTGATCTATGTGAGTAGCTCCAAGGTAGAATGCCCCCAGGTTCTATCCCCAGTACCAGACACTCAAAAAATTCTTAGGATGGTGCCCCTTCTGATATAACATATGCACACTGTTAATGTGTGTGTGTGTGTGTGTGTGTGTGTAGATGAGCATACATACATGTACATATACACATCCTTTATATTATACTTTTGTATTGATGTCAAAGGACAGGAACTTATATACAATGTTATATTTAATATTTAGGGATTTTTCAAAACGTCATTATTGCATCACATGATGAGTGGATTATGGCTTTGAACTCAGGAGCCTTGGAGTCAAGCTGTTGCTAAACTTTCCCCAAGCTTACTTGCTTAGCCCTTGATGACCCCTCCAGAAAGCTGAAATGGTTTCCTATTTCTAATACAGGAATAAAAACTCTTCCCTGTCTACCCCAAAAGGTGGTTATGACTATCAAGTGATATAACACTGGTAAGTGCTTTACAATGTATAAATCTCTATATACTGTAATTCATTGTTATTAGTGATAATTATAAGCCTTGAGGAAGCCTGAGAAATTAGCTATCATTATCATTAAAGCGGGAGTTGCACAATTTTTATTCTTTTATGACTTTGAAAGGTCCTCATTTATATATCCTGAGGAATTAGGAAGAGGAGAAAAATAATCGATGCTTTCTATTTCTATACTAATAACAGCAAACGACAACGCTATATTTGCAAGCAGAAATGACAGTACAGAGCCAGACAGTTTCTTCCACTAGGTTATAGACAAGAAAAGTCTATTTCAAGTCCCCCCAAAATGATATCAACTCCCCTACTCCTTTTTAAAAACACTTTGTGACATCCTCCTCCACCGTTATTCCATGTGCTCACTACCATCGCGGATGAAGGGACTTTGTTGGCAAGCTAAAGCTTGAGTTCTAATCTCAGCTCTCACATGGGGGATTAATGAACAAATATTAGTATGTTTCCTGAAGGAGAAAATTCTGGGTTTTTTATTAGTATTAGAGGCATACCCATATGTGTACTTGGTTCCACACAGTATTACATATTTAATATTGATTATTACATGAGCTTTATTACACAAACAAAATAAAATGTTACTTATATAAATACTCTCTCTCTCCCCCCACTGTAATTGAAATGCACCACTAAAAGGTCATTTTTCAAACCATTAGTGGCCCTGCAATTTTCTAAAACTTCCAGCTTTTCTCAGAAGGAGCTTTCACATAAAATGGCTCGGTACAAAAAAGGGCTCTGACCATGTAAACATGTCTAATTGTCGGCTGAATTGACTAAAAAACTGAATTGCACAATTTCCAAAAGGGCTCACTTAACCAGCAGTGCAAATGGTTTGCTCTCCAGCACATTAACCCTTGATGCCTCCTCGGCCAAGCCACAAAAGTGCCAGCGCTAATGTCCCTGCTCCTCCAGGAAACAGAAGGGCTGTGTTGACCAGTTGTAGGAGGTCACACTGTCTCTATGCCCTAAGGCAGCCTATCAGGCACTGTCCGCCCTAGCCAACAGGCAGGTGAGAGGGAGCATGCCCTTCTCTTCTTCCCTTACCCTATCCACAAATCCTAGGCTCTGAGAAAGAAGGGGCTCATTTTCAAAGTACTGTTTTCCAGCTCTTAATTTGAAAACTCAAATACTAGGTAAAGAAACTAGTCACTGTGGTATGCAAAAGTATGTGTACTCTCCAAGTTTTTTTCTCAAATGTCCACTTGTAAAGATGGAAGCTTCCCAGAATCTCCTCTGTGACATGGCTTCTCTGCTTGCAGCTGCTAGAGTCTGTCACACCTCCTCTTAGAGCGACAGTACTCATCTCTGGGTGCTGTTTTCCCAGGAACTCTGAGCCATGCATCAGTGGGCTAGGTGGAAAAGACTGAGAAGACAAAACAGTAGGACCACCTCCACTCAGCTTCTACAAGAATGTGCAAGAGCCAGCCAGCTCCTTGCTCTGGACTCACTGCTTAGTTCAAAGGGGCCAAATGAGGTGTCAGGAATTCAGACACCATTGAGAAAAATAGCAATGCACTCTACTACCCTCAAGGAGGATGCTAATGGGGTGGAGAACAAGAAAGACGAACACAAAGGTTGCATATCGCTTCTCCACATCTTTCCAAAAGCATTCAAGTGAGAAGTCAATAGTGATACATGCCTATCCATGTTTATAGCAGCACAATTCACAGTAACCAAATTATGGGACCAACCTAGCTGTCCATCAACAGAGGAATGGATAAAGGAAATGTGGTCTATACACACAATGGAGTTTTACGCAGGCAGAAGGAAGAACAAAATTATGTCACTTGAGAGGTGAATTAACAGAATGAGAATTAACGAACAGAATTATTAATTATTATAATTAACGAACAGAATTAACGAACAGAATTATGCTAAGTGGGGTCAGCCAGTTTCAGAAAGTCTATCTTCTCTCATATATGAAATCTCGAGAAAAAACAGAAAACAAAAGGGACTTTAGATAAACAAGGAGAGAAACCAATAGAATAGGAGAAGGGGAATGGGCTGTGGGGAGAGGAAATCTGATGGATGAAATAGTTAAGTAATGCTATGTCTATATATGGAGGTATCACTAACAATCTTACGACTAAGTTTGGGGAAAGGGGAGGAGCAAGATGGGATTCAGAGGGAAACACACCAAATGTTGTCTACATGTATTTTTTTATCATTTTGAACTTCACTATGATGTATAATTATAATACACCAATAAAAAGTCTAAAAAGCATAATTTGAAAAAAAAAGATTACAAACCTACTCTCTCAATATTCAGACTGCATTGATATGAAAGTAAAGCAATGTGCCATTCAACTCCAAAGGGTCAATTTAGCTTTTAAAAACTCCACTGAAGCTGGGCACAGTGGTGCAGCCTGTAATCTCAGTTCTTAGAAGGCTGAGATAGGAGAATTGCAGGTTTGAGACCCGCCTCAGCAGCTTAGTGAGTGAAACCCTAAGAAATTTAGTGAGATCTTATTTCAAAATAATAAAATAAAATAAAATAAAATAGGGCTGGGAGTGTGGTTTGGAGGTAGAATGGCCCTGGGTTCAATCCCAGTACAAAAACTACAACAAAAAATACATTGAAACATATATTTATGAAGAGAAATATGAACGGCTGTTACGGTACTACATATTTCAAATGCAGGAGTAGAGCCACTAAGGAGAGTCTGCAAAGGGGAATTAGACAAAGAACACTGTCAGCCACATCCTGATGATGCCAGAAAAGAATCCGGCAGTAGCAATTTCAGCAAACCAGGGGCTTGCTGGATGCCCCGGAAGTACTAGTGGAGCTCCGTGACCTTTTTCCAAACAACTGACCATCCTGGGCTTCCAGGAAAGCATGTTTTCCAGATCAAGCAAACAGCCAGTGGCAGCACCCTCCTTGGTATGCAGCGTGACCACACATCCCCCAACTCCTGTGAAGGATCCATGAACTATCTGTCAGGGGAGGAAGATGGCTATTTTCCTTGATGTCATACTTTGAAGAACTTTTAGTCATTTGTGGTTCTCTTTCTCTACCACCGTGTGCGTGTGTGCACGCGCCCACCCACCTTCCTCTCCCTTTCAGCCACTACTCAAGTATTCACCTTTGATGTAACATCCGTGAGCCTCATCAGAATGGAGAGCATGAGCTTCAGAGAAGGAATTGAGTTGAGAGAATAAAAAAGATGACATCACTTCAAACGTGGACTTGCCGGAAAATGATCTTTTCAAGTGCTCCCCTGTGTTACTAGCCAGGGACCCTGGACTCGCCCCGACTGCTGAGGGCTGACCTGCTTCACATCTTTTGATCACCTTTGTCTCCTGTCACTGTTTAGCACACACCCTGCGTATGTGTACGTGGGGTTGGGGGTTGCACTTGTGCACTTTTTAAAGCTCCTCTGGGTGCTGGGTTTGTAACAAAAGTAAAAGGCAGAAGTTGATTTGCCTCAGTTGTGAGTTTGATAATTTCAAATAAAGTCAATGCAAACACTGCCATGGCATTTGCCCAAAAAGAGGATCAGGGACGACAATGGTCGCACACCAGCTCCTGTTCCCTCTATTTCACATACGCAAAGCACAGGGGCACGGACACCCTGTGGGCAGATCCCACCACTGGCATTTTTCTCTTTTCCTATAAAGTACAAAGTAAAAAGTCATCTAACTTCTTCTCTTTCATGATTCAGCCCTGTCAGATACAGCTCATTTGAACAGGAGTTCAAAGATCACTGGATTCTAGCCTCTATTCCCTGCCTCCAGCTCATGAACAAACACAGTAAGAAAGAAAGAAAAAAAAAATCATCAGAGTCAGAATGACTTGGGTTCAAATCCCATGAAGCCACTGCCTCAATCTCCTTTTGCTGTATAAGTAACCACCCCAAACTTCCTAGCTTTAATTTGCTTGCAAGATGACAGTCTAAGCTAGGCTCAACTGGACTTTTGGTCTTCTCTTCAGTCTCACTGATGGCACTCCCATGGCTGTATCCAGCTGGCTTGTGGCTGGGGGCTGGCTCCATTGGAATGCTTGCCTGGCAGGATCTCTTAACTCCCACCCCACCTGCCATTCCTTGTAGATTCAGGGTTTCTATTCCATGTCCTTCTACTGTCTACATGATCCCTCTAGCAGAATAACTGGATTTTTTTTTCTTTTACAGATGACTCAAGGCTTTTAATACCACAAAAGTGGAAGCTGCTGGGCTTGCTTAATCCTGAGGTATGAAAATGGAAAAACATCATTTCTGTCCTAGTTTACTGGTTCAAGGAATTCTCAGGTAGCTGGAGTCAAGGCACAACAATTATACTATAGTCCAACGTGAACATAGTAGGAGCCACCACTGTAGCTGAATGCATCACCACTTACCAAGTCCCTGGATCTACACACTTTGATGTGCCATCAGCTTCTTTATCTGTTAAAACAGGAACATAATTCCTGTTTTAAAGGGATCTAACAATTCCACTAATAAATTAACATGAAGCAGCACAGTGACTGGCCCACAGTAACTACTCTGTAAATAGTGCCCTTTGTGTATCCCAAAGTACTTGGAATTTCTAGTACCCAGAAATTTGTGATCCCCTTTGTACCACAGTATGTCTCTTCCATGAGAGTAGGGTCCATTCCAACCATTTTAGAAGCCAATTTCATGTCTAGTACAGAGCCTGCCATTCAACAAGCACCAGGAAATAAGTATGTTGATTGATTACATGATCAAACAAATTGGTATACACTGTCTCCAACCTCTCGCTTCTACAACACATGGACAGATTGAACTATTTCGCAAGAATTTCATTTACGCAAATTAAAAGTTATCAAATTCAATGTCATGAGCAATCATAGCAGTCTGGAGTTCATCTTCACCTCTTTTTAAATATAGCATATATAGCAAATTCCCCAAAAATATTTTGCCAGATTTCCACTGCCTCAATTTTAAAACTCAGGCACAGTATAAGAAATATGTAATCCATATGTCTATGATTCATTTTTACCCAGTTCATCAAAATGCTGTTTTCATATTAAATGTCAAAGTGCCTTTTATGTCTTTATTTATGAGCCCTTTAAAGTTGTTATTTTTAAATGATGCTAGAACATGTTTTGCCAGATTTATAGGCATTTGGGATTCTGTTCCAAACATCAGCTTCTGGGATAGTTAATTTTATTTACTCCTGGGAAAATACCTGTCTTCAGAGACAGACTTTTAAGGTAATGCTAAACACCCCCAATTCTTATGTTCGTTCATTTGAAATGTAAAATAATCATCTTCAGGTCCACATAATTTGGAAAACCAATATGTGACCTGCCATCTCCTTCTCATTTCTCTATCATTTCAGCTTTTCTCAATTTTATACATTGGTGGGGGAGAATGATCCTATTATTTGTAACCTACCTGTAAGGGTAAAGCAAAGTGAAAATTTTCTTTTCTATGGTTCTAGAAACTATATGTTTCCATATATAGATATACTATATGCTCAATTTACTCCTGACATTCAAAAATCATAAGATCCTCTTCCTGTCCTCTTTCTGTCCTATATTATTGCTTAACTTTCTCACGACGAGATTAAAAAAAAAAAGACGATAACCAGCTAAGAAGAATTCTCTATAACTCAAATTTTTATGATCAAGTGATTGTACTTTTGATTAAAATAAAATATTTTCACAAATCAGGGTGTTGGCTAAAAAGAAAAATAATCAGTAAACATCAATGTTATCTAATTTCAAAAGCCTTCTATTTCAAGTCAAATAATTTGAATATCAAAATGAGATCTATGACTCTATAGATATCAATTAAACTTTGTTATTAGTAAATTAGAATAATCAAACTTATACTATCTGTATCACAGACTTAAAAGTATCAAATGAATAACATTTTACAAACTACAAACAATATTAGTAATAATAAATAGATGGGATGAGGGTTTTATACATTTTTATCGCAGTTTCAAATGGTGAAAATTTGCTTCTCTACTGATTCTATTTCAGAGTAAAGGTAGTTGTGTTTAGCCACTAAAGAAGCAATGAGATTCAGCACATTCTAATTCTGAGGCTCAGAAAGGTGAGCCTCACATGCTTATTTGGCCTGGTCTTGATTTCAGGCTCTTTCTTCTAAAAGCCAAAGGCTTGCTAATTCCAAATCACCTGCTGAACAATACTAGTTTCTCCCTTTGTGGAGAAAATGCCATTCCCAGGGTATGGACACCTTTTACATTCAAGTTATCAAAATATTAATAATTTTAGGAGCATCACTTTGGGGTCTAAGCCGAGAAATATCTTATTGCAAAGGCTTTGGCTAGTAGTCTAAGCACACAGCTAGAACACTGGGGCTTGGGCTGAGAAGCAGCTCTGAAATGTGAACACCAACCAGTTTAAACCCGTTGCTAGGTTAACAATGTTTTCTAGTAAACAGTTTGCTTCTTTAATAACTCACCAAAGCAGAATACATTCTTTTTATTCTTCTCTTAAAGAAAGCAATGAAAATGCAAACAGCTGATCACCATAGCTAGCCCCTTCTCTAGAAATTAGACAAGAGCAACTTGCATTCCACACCCAAATTAGTCTTGCATGGAGGAGGAATATCATGTTTCTTTGCCACCACAGCGCTGACCTGGGTGTTAATTTGAATTTTAAGCAGAACCAAGCTTTTGCTCGGGTCCATCCCACCTGTCAGTATAGAGAAGTATAACAAGATAATTACTTCCTCTTATTTCAAAATACCAGACACCCAAGTAAGACTTCCATAGAAAATGAACAGAGCACCTGTATTAAATTTTATTTTAATAAGTGTAAGATGGAGTACCGCTGGCATCTTGTTATGTTATTTAGGGAGGTGGTGGCTGATGTTGCATAAAGCCTATGAAAAGATAGAACTACACTGTATGAGAACTTTAGAAATACACTAGGGAAAAACTTTTGCTGAAGCAGGCTGAAGTATGTGTGTATACAGATATAGATAGAGATAGATATAGATACAGATCATTCATTCACAGAGCAGTGTTTCCTTGGTGGAAAATACAAGGTTGAAATGCAAGGTTATCTAGAGAAGGAAAATAGCAATGCTGTGCTTATGCTACTGACTATCATTTACTTAGAGTTTTGAAATGCTTGAGACTCTGGATGTAGAATCTTCACTAAAAAGACCTGTAGAGAACTTGCTGTTGACCCCCCCCCCCCAGCAAGGCATAACTCTTCACCAAAGATAATACAGTGACTCAAACTCTTTACCCAGAGTGGTCCAAGATAAATGACTTAGGTCAGAATCACACAAAAGACCTAGAGAACAGAGAACACTGATTGTGTGTTAGTTCGAGGGTATACCTGTCCCCTGCCCGTATGCAAAGGTGAATCCCAGCATTTGCCTGCCTGGGACGTGGCCTTTCACATTCATCATAAGAATAACTTGAGAATACTGAAAGATGCCTATTTACCTTTCAGACCTACCATAAAATAAAGAAGACAGAAGAGACCATCACTGATGTACAAGGAGATCTATATTACCTCATGAGAGTTTATAAGACTTGGAAAATAGATTCCCAAGGATAAATTAAATCTAAGAACAATTTCTCCCAAAGACTACTTCCATGCAAATCCATGTCAGTTATTCCACAGCTGCCTTCCTACCTACAGGGTTTCAATACCATTTCTAGGTAATTGGCTATCTGCCCAAGGGTCTGTCTTAGATCACGGAGGAGGAAGATGAGGGAAGGAGCTGCATGAGAAGGTCACTATTGCAGGCATCTCACTCCCTACATGTGGCGAATGCATCTTGGTGTCTAAAGTTACCACTGGCTGGGTATGGTGGCACATGCCTATAATGCCAGTACTAGGTAGGCTAAGACAAGAAGATCGCAGGTTCAAGGACAGCCTCGGCAACATAGCAAGACTTAGCAAGGACCTGATTTAAAAACAAAAACAAAGCAAAAGAGTTAGGGGTATAGGTCAGAGGTAAAATGTCCCTAGGTTAATCCCCAGCACCATAAAAACAGTAAAATTAAAATAAAATAAAATAAAATAAAATAAGCTGGGTTTGGTGGTGCATACTTGGAATCCCAGCATTTGGAAGGCTGAGACCATAGGACTGTGGTTTGCAGACAGCCTCAGCTATTAAGTGAGGCCCTCTGGAACTTAGTGAGACCCTGTTTCAAAATAAAAAACAAAAAATAGGGCAGGAGGTTTAACTTAAAGGTTGAATGCCCCTGGGTTTCATCCCCAAACCTGCAATAAATAAATAAATAAATAAATTAATTAATTAAATAAAATTTTACCAGTCCTATGGAGGCAGTGATGCCCTGAGTGAGGCTCAATCTTGGAGCATAGTCATAAAACTAGAATCAAAGCCCATCCCTGCACCACCTGCTCCTATGTCCTCCAACAGTCCTACCCAGTTTACACATTTCCCCATACTCTGCTTCCTAATTTGGAAGCTGAATTGAACATTGCAAATGGTATCCTGAATGGTTCAGTTACTACCTGACCTTGAAACCAGGGGTTCAAAGGTTATCATTTAAGAGGCAAAGTGGAGGAGTCCTTTTCCCACTTGATAAGAAATACATCCTGAAGGTCACTTGGTACATCCTTCACCAGTGGCCTCAGAGCAGCAGCCTTGTAAAGGAGCAAGACCAACCTTGTTTTCTCTACTCACACGGTGACATTCTACAGGCATGTGCCTGAGTTTTGCACTTCCTTTGGGCTCCATTTGTGAAATGAGGGTAATTGTCCTCCCTCTCAGAGTGTAGGATGTGAAAGATAGCATGCATCTCTCATCTGTCCGAAGCTCCCCAAAGGCTTCCCATCTTCCCAAGAAGGACTACAAAGTCCTACAGCCTTGGTCTTTCCTTATCTCTGACTTCCCTACTCTCTCAACACAGGCTGCTCACTCACCATCAAGTCTCCATTGCAACTGTCTGTGAGCAACTGCCCCTCACCTCACTTAGAAACACAGCCCTTCCCCAGGCCACTGTTTCTCGCCATAACAATAAGCAACTCCTAATACAATGGTGACTTTTAAATCTCTTGTGTTTATTGCCTTAACTGCTTTCAGTGGAATAGAAACTTCAAGAGGACAGGATTTTACATTGATTTTATTCCCTGATGTATCTTTAAAGTAGAGCCTAGTACTTGAGCATGGCTCAATACATACTTATGGGATAAAGAGATTAATTGTAAGGTATCAGATGGCATGCTGTGTACAAACAATTAGCACAATGCCCAAGGCACATGGAGAGACCTTAGTCCATGACAGCTATTAGTTCTTGAAGGTACACGGCTATACAGGAGGTTATAATCTTAAAAGTATGAGTGGGCACTTGCTGCTTTGGGCCAGTCGACAGTGTCACTGGCACCCCAGTTACGCATGCCTCTGGAAGGCCACTGATCCACTTCTGGGTATCCCCATGACCTGATCCTGGGCTTGAAACACACCAGTTTCTGCATCCATAAACAAATAGAATGATATATGCCTGCAGGAGGGAGAAGGACTAAGGAAAGTGCTGCTTGTCACTTGCTTTCTCATCAAGGATTCAGTATCTACAACATTATTTACAACTCTTGATCAAATTAAAAAAGAATCGGAGAAATCATAGCTTCTCCCATTTGATGACATTTCTGATGGTGGAAGGCATCTCTCAGCAGGCACTCACATGCCCTGCCTCAGAGGGTTTCAGCCACAGCCTTTCTTTCTTTGGGTTGCAGTAAAGCATTCTGAGACTTCCTGGGAAATAAAGGTGAGGATCAGGTTGGTGGGTTGGGCCAGGCCATTTTTTTCATCAGCGTAGAAATACACAGGGAAGGACACAGTGCCGGTTTTCTGTTCATTGACTGGGTAGAATACCACAGCAAGAAGGTTAATAATCACACAAGTAATTAACTTTTCCTTCATTTTCATACTCTAATCCTATAGTTGCAGGATTTCAACTCTGGTCCTAGAGTCTAAGGGAAGATGAGAGCAGACTGGCAACGAATCCGTCTGATTGGCTTTGGAAAAGAAGCTGAAAACTAAAAGCCAGCCCCGGGTTTCTAGCCACTTCCTAATGAGGCACAAAACATCAACACTACCAGTGAGCTCTTTAGTATATTTTTAATAATCACATGCTTTTTGTACAGCAGCAAGAACCACACTGGTGTGCGCCATACAGTTCTTTGACACCTGATCTTCCTTAAGCCTTTACTCCCACCTCTTCCGCCCACACACTGTATATTTGGTGTCACTGTTTATTAAAGATAACTAATGCCCTAAGTCTTTATTTACTTCTGTTTATTGCTATTTTAGCAAGAGTCACCAGAGAGCAGCTATGCTTCTGGTCCACTCAGGTTCTTTAATCACTGTTAGTAGGTAAAATCATCTGTGACAACTAATCCAAAAAGCAGATTATATTTATTTTGGCTACAGTGGCTTGCAATTCGTTAAAATCAACAAAGCCTTTTCATTAGCCCCCTGCTGATGTCCTAAAAACAGACATTTCAAGGGTCTCAAAGCTCCGCGCTACACATATGCAGCCAAGCTAATTCTGACAGATTCTCAGTGCCATTCTTAACACAAAATCTTATTAAACTAACAAACAAGAAACAGAACCCCTCTGCTTTCATACAAAGGCTTAATTAACATGCCTAAATTCCAAAATCAAAATCATAGCTGCAAAGCTTCCTGTATGTGGAAACAAAACAAACACAGTTCACTGTGTCATTAGTTAAGCATGATTTACCAAAAATTGGGACTTTTCTTGTTTTATTTTAAAAAAGAATAATGTGGGAAAGGATTAGAAATCAGAACCGTAGTACCTAGTACTAAACAGTTCTGCATGGCATGCTGGCCTTCAAATACTGGCACTGTGATTAAGTGGGCCCTGGGTAGAGCCGGCAAATCTACTGAGCAGAGAATCCAGATCCTATTCTGGGGTTGCCCAAGATTAGAAACAGTCGCACCAGGTTTTAAGGACAAGATTCCATATATTTGCCCTCTCTCTCCAGCCCTCCTTCCTGACTTGCTACCATCTGGCTATCCATTGCAAAGAAGAGGAGCCTCTTTAACGCTGAATTGGATTTTAGGGCTCGGTGTCAGAAATGGGACATTCCAAGAAAGACGCTCACGGCGGTGACTCAGCCATCACTGTGCCACCAGGCAGTGGCCGTAATTAATGAATGTATCAAGAGGTCTACTCAAGGAGCAAAGAAGGTAGACAATGATTTATGTTTATCTAAGGAGGAGATTATTTAGCTTTGCAAGAGCTTTCAAAATAAGGGAACCCAGAAATATTCAGAGATAGTGAAGTACCTCTCAGAAAAAGAAGGGAAATTCAAAGAGTGAGCAAGCAGAACCAGATATAAAAGGCAGGGGGAACAGGTGGGAAGGTATACTCTCTGTACTGTCTTCCCATTCATAGCCCAGCCTGGAGAGCTGCTGTTATTTGTGCATTTCACGACTGCAAAAGCAGTAGAATTACTTATTTGTCCCCGAGCATAATTCTGAGTGTTGTCAAGAATGATTACTAGATGATACTTCATGCAAGTCTCTATCCTAAAATGCAGGTTTCCAGTGGTCTAAAGGGGAAGCCGAAAGCAGCCCTCAAGAAAGCAGTGACTCCCTGGTTTCTTAAATGCATAGTGCTCAGCACATCAGGCTGTCTCTAAGACAAAAAAAGTCCAGCTCATCACCACAAGGGCCTCTGTCCAGCAGCCCCTTCAGCCAGTACCTCAGCTCCTTCTGGTTCATTCCATAAGCAAAAAAAAGCTGTCTGCTAGAGCAGATAATAAAAATCCAGCCTAGAAGGAAAATCCACATAACAAAGCTTCACTGAAATCAGAGTTTTGTCCACAGGGAAAAGTGAGCCACATCTGATATACTAGTTATTATTTTGGCTCCCCATAATTAAAATTATTGTTGCCATGGCAATCCAAAGACTGTTGCAAATATTAAAGGCTAGTGTCATGGCTTTTTGTTATTGTTGATAGTTCGCAGCCCCAGCTTGGATTTTTTATACAGCAGGGCAGAAATACAACTTAGGCAAACAGGGAAGGCACCCAGGGTGAGGTGAGAAAATCTAAAACCCCATTATGCACCCAAGATAGAGTTTTCAATTGTTCCTCAGTGCCCAGCCTGCCTCATTTAATAAATAATAAACGTGTGCTGTCTTCCTTAGGAATATTTACATCCAGCAGCTCTCTGCGGTATACCCCAAAGCTCCTGGTTTTCTTTTCTATCATCTACCACTATCTAGAGGATTATACTCAAGAAAGATTTCCAGGTCATTGAAACAGGTCACTTTTCTGAGCCACCTTATCAGGCAAGAGGAACCACATGCAGTTCTCCAGGCAGGGAGACAAAGAACACACTTGGTTTTGTGACTTCCACAGGGTGGCTAAACAGCCCTTATGATTGTTGTCATATAAAACACATTGAGACAAGCTGGGAAGCAGTGGTCACCCTGAGGAATATTACAACTTTTTACCTTCTAAGGTTATTTTCAAATAAAGGTACACACGCCTGAATCTTTCCTGTGTTGGAAGGTGGGGGTTGGTGTGTTTTGTTTTATTTTTTTTAAAATAAGGTCCTACTTCTCCTGGTTCATTCAAAGTTGGCCTGCTGCTCAGCATTCAAGATCACCATGGGACAAAACAACCTAAGCCAAGCAGGAAAAGAAGGCCACAGAAGCTATTCCACACACCGCCCCTACCAGCCCCAGAGAGCCCTGGAAGCTAGCTCAGCACTGCTGCTAGCAAGGAGCCAGAATGAGCCAATCAATGTCTCCCAGACTTGCTGGGCCCCGAAGAGGCACCTCTGGCACTTGCTCAAAATGCAGAGTGCCAGGGCCCTGCCCTGGAGGCTCCGCTGTGTAGCTCAGACACAAGTGGGAAACACTGAACTGATGAACTGGGCCCTGGTGCCAAGGGACACATCTCAAGTTCATAGCTGAGCAAAAATTAAACCCAGAGTCAAAGAACTGGGGAGAGAGAGGGATGATCTGACTTATAGTGCACCACAACCAAGCACTTGGACACGAGCAGCTTCCAACAGGAAAATCTGGTAACACCCGTGAAAAAGTTACTCCATGGTATGCTCTTACAAACCTCTTGACTTCAAATATCAAATGGGTTAGTAGTTTATCTGGCAGGGGAAAAGAGAAATTTATGCTTCCTTTTTTCTTTTCCTTTTCTTTTATTATTATTATTTTTAATCTCAATATTCAAGATTGAACCCAGGTTATTGTACCACTGAGTTACATCCTACCCTTTTATTTTTTATTTTGAGACAGGCTCTTGATAAGTTGCCCTGGCCAACGTTGAATTTGTGATCCTCCTGACCACGCTCAGCTATGTTTATTTCTGAAATTTTATTTTTCAACTTAAAATAATTAGGAGAGAACCTGGCATTTAAAACTCAGGAAAATACCCTGGCTGATTTTTGTTGTTGTCATTTTTTTTTGATGTTTTGGTTGGTTGGTTGGTTGGTTGGTTGGTCTGAAAGGACATTGTACTTGCAGCATTAATTTAGAGATATAGGGCAAAAAACAACCCTATAAAATTTCATTTAATGCCAATAATCTTAGCTCAATATATCTAAAGTAGTGCATAATATTTCCACTAGGGCCCTGACAATAGTAGTGTAGGTGACAAATGGCCTGGGGACTGAGGTGAAGAAGGACTTTCATTTGGCCCAATGAGTGGCAGGTGTGCAGGGCAGAAAACAATGGCCCAGTACAGTCAGGAAGCCAGTAACCCCACAAGAACGGCACAGCCCCAATTACTGTATTTCCTGGACACCATCTCACTGGAGCACAACTTGTTGGGGATTAGTATCTAGAGAAAAATTCTCAAATAAGCTTTTACTGAAAGACTATGTGCTTAGAAATGGCAACTGCTTCTTTAATTCTGAAAGCAATCTGAGCTATAACCTGGTATAGTTCTGTTCTCTGATAACTGAGTAAAATATAACACTGTTCCTGGAATTTTGTAGACACTCCTCTCTTTCTGAGCACATGAATAGTGTATAGACACTCTTCAAAAGCTCCATTTTTCTCTTTTGTAGAAAAATGGCAAGAGCCGATGGGAGAGCAGCGCCCGGGGCAATGTTCCTTTCTGCTTAGAAGCCACCTGCTAATCACCTGCAAGTAATAACAGACTACAAGGGTCGCAGCCCAGAGCCCAGCCCAGAGCCGGCCCCTCGCCACCCTGAAGGGCAAGGGGTAAGCAGAAACAAAGTGAAAGAGGCTTTCTTGGCCTGAGGGAGCTCTGCAGAGTGACCAGTGAGAATCTCCCCAAGGATAAATTCAAGGGGCTGAGGAGCAGCAGTTAAAGATCAGAGGTAACTTGAAATGGGCCAACGTGATGAACCTCTGAAGTAGAAAAAAAAAAAATAATAACATTTCCAAAAAGGTAACACAATCTCAGAGCCAGCAGTAGCTCAGGAAGTTGCTTGTTCTGCCTCTTGGCTGAGAGGTGAAGCTGGATGGGAAGGGTAGGCAATGAGCCCCATCTATGGGATGCTTTCTCAAATATGGTACCCTTTCAGTCCAAAGCAAGGCCAGTCCACACTTGATACTGATACCATGAAGTGGGACAACGCTGGCTTCAAACAGGACACATTCAAATCTGTCTATTCCTACCTACTTTAACCCAAGAGTAACATTTGGAGCTGAGAATTCAAAGGGCATTAAAGGCTTAGAATACTGTAGCTAAGAAGTCCTTATGGAAAAAGAACTTAATCCAGTTCCAATCTTTAACTGAAAAAAGAATTCTGGCACGTGAGGGATTTTTATAGGATGAGGCTCAATAATTCGATTTTAGCTCCTGAAAAGTCAAGGAGAAGAAAAGAGCCCAAACTAGCCTAGTTGAAAAGAAGGACGTCTCGAATAAGGGATTGGTGTCAGCTCTGGAATCTTTCTTTGTATGGTCATGGACTATAGGACATATAATCAGAGATTGTATAGTGCTGAAAGCTCTTCTAGTATAATATCTGCAGAAAGGCTTTGAATTAAGATAGATTGACCTTGGCGTTATATGTTTCCCGTGCCTGTGTAATACTATTAGACTGTGGTCAAATGCCCCTTCTTTCCCACTTCTTTTTAAACCCTCTTCCCCCAATGTCTCTCATTCAATGATGTTTTACTTTTTTCTGTTCCTACTCATTATTGCACCCTTCCATCTCAATCGCCAAGGGTAAAGAAGAAATGGATTGAGTGTCTCTCATTTCCAGTTCTCAATATTTAGTCTCATTTGAAAATCATGGCACCCATCTTCATTACCCCCTTCATGTCACACCCACCATGCCCAACAGGAACATTTCTTCTTTCTTCCTGATGAGTTTGCCAAGCACATAAATGATAACTTGATGTATATTTTCCCCCTGTTTGAATCCTCTAGCCATTCCCCAGATTATCAGATGATATGGGAAATTATGTATTTTACTACCTAAAACAATGTCCTCCTGTGGAAAAAAAAACAAAATATTCATCCATAAGTGGATGAATAGAAAAACAAAAGGTGACCTGTACTTTCAATAGGATGCAATTCTTTAAAAATGAGGGTTCTGGTATATGCTACAGTATGGATTAGCCTTAAAGACAGTATGCCCAAAGAAATATACACAAAAGGAAAAATGCTGTCTGATTCCACCGATATGAGGTACCTATTCATAGTCAAACTATTCATAGAGACAGAAAGTAGAATGGTGGATGGCAGAAACGAAGCGGAGAAGGAGAGTTATTGCTAGGTAGGTATAAAGTTTCAGTGTGTGAGATGATGAAAAGGTCTACAGATCCATGACGATAATGTCCACACAACAATGTAAATGTGCTTAATGTCACCAAAAGAGTGGTAAGGTTTCTAACCACAATAAAAGAAAATAACAAGAAATAAAATATTTCCCCAAAGTGAATGTGGATGTTAAAGCTCTATGAACAACTGGAAAGAAAAGTTTCTCGCTTAAATTGGTGCTTGCCCTCTTCCTTTCCTTTAGAAATATTGGGCAACTATTCTGTGTCAGGCACAGTCCTAGAAGATGGAATGGGACAGAATTCACAGTCTAGAAAAAGGACCATCAAGAAGTAACAATATGACTCATAAAAAAACCATAAAGTAGAAAATAATGCTGGAAATGCAGCATGCAATGAGATCCTGACCTACTGTGTGCGGAAGGGCTGCTGCAGGCAGTGCTGGGAAGAAATGGTTTTAAGCTCAGACGTGGGATTTGAATGGAAGTTTGGCAAAAACCAAGCAGTACAGAAAATATTCCAGACAGAATAGTATACTTGAAGGAGAAAAAACTTAAGGCCTGGAATACCATGGGTAGTTCAGTTTGGCCATAGTTTCAAAGAACAGAGAAGCATATGTGCAGGCTAAAGGCAGGCATAGGGCCTGGGAAATGACATTAAATCTTTTACATCTTTTCCCCTGAAAGCTAAATGAAAACACTTGGCTCCATCTCACAGGTCCCCTCCTCCTGACAGTGCAACTCAGTGATGAAGATGCTGGGTCTGCATTCCTTTTCAAGGCACACGTGCCTAGCTAGTAATGTCATCATCCTCCAGTGTCCTCACAGAAGCTACCCGATTCCCACTCTCCCAGAGCATCGCAAACATTCACTCACACACGTCGCGCTTACCTCACCCACATTATTAGGCACCACATGGTTTCAGCAGCCATCTTTCATCGCCGGGCCTGGGGCTAACACCCTCACCACTGTCCTTGCTTCAGACACTGCCAAGTCCATTACATAATCTTCTTTTCTGACTCACATTCCGGCTGGAGGACCTCTCTCAGACTCTCTGACTCACTTCTTTCTTTTCTCACCCATCCTTCTTTCCCTCTTGCATCCCAATCTCTTTTCTAATATCTTTCCTTTTGCTTCCAATATTCTCAGACATCTTCTATGTCCATAATGCTCTTTTGTTCCAAAGGATAAAGGAAGATGTGAAGTTGGCTTGTTATCAGTTCATTCTAACTTCAAGCCCACCCCCCACCATGAATACCAGCTGATACACCACTTACTCCTTTTCTGAACATTCCCAAGCTTACTTCCTTCTGAGGTTTATTAAGAATTACTCTTTCCTAGCCAGGCATGGTGGCATATACTTGAAATCCCAGTACATGGGAGGTTGAGACAAGAAGATCACAAGTTTGAAGCCAACCTTGACAACATAGCAAGGCCACTCACAATTTAGTGAGACCCTGTTTCCAAATAAATAAAACTGGGCTGGGGGTTTAGCTCAGAGGTAGAATGCCTCTGCGTTAAATCCCCAGTGCCACACACACACAAAAAAAGAATTAACTCTCCTCAAGCTCCATCCTCTGATACCCATAGAACCACTTTATATTCTGACCACTTATTCTGTGAACGTCCCCTCTGACCTTGCCTTTACTGTCCATAGGTCTGTTTCTAGAGATGGGATTGGCCTTTCAGTCTTTGTTAAAAAGGACAGGACTTCACTGTGTTAAACACTTAAGGCCTCTCAAGAAATTATCAGATATAGTTCTCATCCTTCCAGAGATTTCAAACTAGTCAAAAACACATAGAGGTAAAATAATGTAATACTTTGTTATATGGAGATAACTCTTAAATGACACAAACACATACTTCAACATCTAGGTTTCTTCCAGTTAAAGAGTTTAGAGAAGGATCGAGGAAGGAGGAGATATTTAAGTGGAGCCTTGAAGTATAAACGGTTCCAGCAATCCTGACAAACGATTATAGGGGAGGTCCCCAAAGGAAGGAATTACAAATGGGAGGTGAGCAGGTGGAACACACCAGTCTCACAGGGATTGCTTTTTAAGGTGAAGAGCAGAAACTAGATGTATGTGATAGGATCATGCTGTGGAGTTTAACTGCCAAATCAGGACAGATAACAGAAACCCATGTGACTTTTGTGGGGAAAGCTGACATGTGAAGGCTAGTTGCTCTGGTGAGACAGCAGTGAGGACTAAATGTGGAAGTTAGGAGGCGCCTGTCCTCAAAAGTCCCCAAAGCAACTGGAAGAGGGTGCACTGATGTTTTAATATTAATATAATTTTAATTATACATATTTATGGGGTGTATAAATCTGTACAATTTGATAAATGTAACCATAGCATTTGATTAGCATATTTTATATGCATCTACTGAAATATCACACTGTACCCCATAAGTAAGAACAATTATGTATTAGTCAACAAATTTTTAAAAGTTTGAGATGAAACTACTAACATGATTTGATCATTATACCATGGTTACATGGTGTTCAGTTTTCTTCATAGCTTTAAGCTACAAATAATAACTATAAGACGCTACTTCCCAATAATAAACTAGCAAAAAATTACTAAGTCTAAAAGAATCACGGCTAACCAGAAATTGTTAGTGGAAGTGTAAATTTTCACAATTTTTTAAGATCCACTGACAGTTTCCTCTTATTCAATTAAAAATACTTTGACTTGGTAATCCTAATCTAGATATGTATCATTCATGAACAAGAGGACAAGAATAAAAATTCTTGCCTAGCATTATTAAAAACAGTAATAAGTAAGTAAATAATGGGTTTCCATGTGGCTCAAGAAGTGAATGGCCAAATAGTCTATGTCCATTTAAGGCCATACTGAGTGAGTAGGCACTCATGTGAAAACATATTTACCCAGTAAATTATAAACCTATGTAGATGGCATGGCTGATTTTTTTCCTCAATACTGGGGATTGAACTCAAGATCATTCTTTATCTGCTACACACCCAGCCCTTTTTTATTTTCTATTTTGTAAAAGTCTTTCTGAGTGGCTGAGGGTTTCTCTAAGTTGCTTTGGCTGGCAGATATCCTGCGATCCTACTGTCTCAGCCTCCCAAGTACTGGGAATGAAAGTGTGAGCCAGCACACCTGGCCATGGTTGCATTTTTTTGTTATAAACAATACTAGTTTTATAGATGCTCTGGAATTTGTAAAAAAAAAAAAAAAGCAATAAAATGAGAATAGTGACTGCTTCCAGATGAGCATGGTAGTGTCTGACTGAAGACAAGATGGTTAAGAATAATTATGCTTCATATATTCTCCTCAAAACATGTTTTCAAACCTTGCAGGATGTAACTTTATCCTCAGCATTTTTAGCATTCCTCATGGTAACTCTTAGGAAACGTTGGTTAAAGAGAATTCCTTTGGAGACCATCATGAACTCTTAGCAATCTGCCAGATTCATCCACCTGAAAACCTAGCATGACCATATGTTACTTTTTGCTGAGTTATGTCTATTTTCTGGCCTAATGCTTAATAGTGCCCCCTTTTGCTTAAAACGTGATTCATTCTAGACAACAAATGATACGGTCATTGTTATCTCTCTGAAGCCTCTGACATTGTTAACTATGCCTTACCAAAACGCTCCTGATCAGCATGGTTCTGTTCTTATTGCCTCTCTTATTCTTCTCTTTCTACTTATTCTCTCATCTGCTGATTTATTTTATGTTTCTTCCTCCGATTTTTTTCTTAAAACTGTTCTTTCTACATTTAATTTCTGCATTGTTTAAATTTATGTCCCAATAACACTGGTTATTTCTCCATCCTGGGCTGCACTCCCTCTTCAAACTGAAGAAGTTCTACAGCAGCTTTGTACTCAAATTTCCCATCACTTTAAATCTTATTACAGCTGAGTCCCCACCCCTTCCCACCCCCTGTTGGCAACACTGTTTTTTTGTGTTTTTTTTTTTTTTTCAGGGAAACACTGGGTGATGGAGGAACCACAAGGTGGCTTTTGCATGTAAATCATAGACCTTCCACTTGGCCAAAGCTCTGAACTTCTCTGCCCCCCAATTTCATCATCCTTGCAATGGGATAATAGCAGCTACCTTTTAAGGCTGTCTCCAGTATTAAATTGCTTATGACATTTTTTGTATAAAACATTTAATTTATTGATCTTTTGAGGAATATGATGCACTACCATTATATTACATTACAACTAAGTTGTAATGGTATTATTACCATTACAACTAAGCCATCAATCTTGTAACTTCGTCAACATTAACTGGTTCGTTTTCACGATGCTGCTGAGGAATCAGCTCTTTTTAAAGAGGTTCCAGAGAAAGCCCTTTCGAGAAGTTTGCAAGTTCCTTCTGTATGTTGACAAAAGCTACATTCACTCTGTTAACTTTCTCATCATTAACAATTTTTAGTAACATTAATAGTAACAGGTTTTGCTTCATTTTTAGCCTTAAAATTTTGGGGGGCTGGCTATATGAAATACATTCCTAGACTTCTGCCCCCTTAATTTATTATTGGCCATTGTCTCCGACACTCGAGTGTGCAAGAGCTCAAGCTCCAGGTGACACCATCTGCCTGCTTATTACATTTAAAGTATTTAAAAGTATGGAGTACATAGAAAGCATCAGAAGTGTTAGCTATTATTCTACTTTCTAAATTTTTCATAATGGACATTTCAGTGATGTTCTGCTTAGTGATGTTTCACTCAACAATACTCAACAACATGGGGCCACCACAGCATACACAGCAGTGGTTCTAGAAGGTTATAATGGTACTAAAAAATTGCTACTGCCTGGTGATAGAGCCATCATAAAATCTGGGCACAATGCATTCCTCACGTGCTTATGTGGTACTTCTTAAACATACCTACTGTGCTGCCAGTTTTAGAAAAGTATAGCATTTTTTTATTATGCACAGTATACAACACTTGGTGATAATAAAGGACTATTTTACTGGCTTATGTATTTTCTGTATTATATTTTATTGTTATTTCAGAGTCTATCCCTGCCAGTAATCAAACACAGGATGGTATACTAAATGGTAATTAAGAGGTTCTTAAAGGAACTGGATGTGGTGGTATACTACTGTACTATCAGCACTTGGGAGGCTGAGACAAGGAAGATCACAGGTTTGCAGCCAGCCTCAGAAACTAGTGAGGCAGCTGCAAAATAGTGAGACCCTATTTCAAAATAAAAAATAAAGTTATTCATGGTTGTACACACTTATAATCCCAGTACTTGAGAGGCTGAGACAGGAAGATCACAGGTTCAAAGACAGCCTCAGGAAGTAGTAAGACTTTCATTGACCTAGCAAGACCTTGTTTCAAAATAGAGTAGGGGGTATAGCTCAGAGGTAGAATGCCTCTGGTTTCAATCCCCAGTACAAATGAATGAATGAATGAATGAATGAATGAATGAATGAATGAATAGTTTAAGGGTGTATCTCAGAGGTAGAATGTCCCTGGGTTCAATCTCCGATACAAAAAAAAAAAAAATACTTAAAGAGAGCCACAGCTCCAAATTATTTCTAAATCAATGTTGTATTTCCTTAGTTCCTGGTCTCCATTGAGATGCAAACATTCTCCTAAAGTACAGCTACCTTTTGACTTTTTTTCACTCATACTTTCCAGTTCCTTAACTCTACCTCCATTCCCATCTCCATGCTCACCTGGTAAATCCTAAAAACAATGGCTCTCAAATGAAAAAAGCCCCCTTTAGAGCATTTGTCAATTTCTATGGTTTAAATACTCCCATAATGGTCAATTTCAGGTCCCAGCTGGAATGGTTCACAGAGACAGTGAGGAGATGCAAGGCAGCGCTGTGAGATGCTATTTCCACCGTCCAGATGTAAGAACCAGGCCTCAAAAGCACAGGTAAACAGAATGTGCTTAGAGATATTAATAATTAAAAAGTGATATTTTGAGTTTTTATAACATTCAGTTTTAACATAATTTATTTATTATAAGTTTATATCATTTAATTTTAATAATAAATAGTAAATAAGCACTGGCTTACATATTCTAGATTTTTGTGTGTATATGTATGGTATTCAGGATTGAATCCAGGGGTTCTACCTTAAAGCCATATCCCAAGCCCATTTTTTTTTTTATTTTGGAACAGGTCCTCATTAAGTTGTTGAGACTGGCCTCAGACCTGCAATCCTCCTGTCTCAGCCTCCCAAGTACTGGGATTATAGGAGCGCACCACCATGCCTTGCCCAATTCCTAGAAACTTAACAATTAGCTTTCTTTGCAGGAGCATGTCCTAGTACAAGTGTGAGCTCACTCCTTCGGCCTTTCCTCATTCCTACTCCTCAGTGCAATTCTCCCTTGAGCTCCGGCTGCCCCTGCACCTGCACTGGTCCTCCTCCTTCCTTCACTGACCCCTGACCTCCCTACTTCCCAGTGCCTTTCCGACAGCATGGTGGCACTTCATTGATCCTTTCCTTATCCAATTCTGGAAGCGTTTTTAGAGAACACCATACATTTAGCACCTTGGCATGCAGATTATATTATCTTTGCCACTATTTATTTTGTGTATTATCCTGCTTTTCCCCACTCCAAATTAAATTATATTTGTTTTATACCAGTGATTATAAACTGAGGAAAACGGGCTGGAGACAGACTGCACATTCAAGGCAGATTTGATATTCCACCTCCAATTTCTATGTTACTTAAGTTTGAGAACCACTATCATATTATTAAGATTAGCACAGTGAATGTCTGCCACAATCAATAGCTACTCGTAAACTGTAGAGATAAAATATTTTAATATAGAAGTGAAAACTCTACTAACTCAATTATCAGCTTAAAAATGTAGATTCCTTGTCAATGTAGGTATAGTAACAGGAAAAATCTCACTGTTTTTCCAACCCTTCTACTCAACACAGAACATTTCTGCATTTGGATGTCTTGAGTACTAACACAGACATACATCAGTAATTGTGTGACAGCTAACTGGCTATCCTACAATTTAACTCCATGCTGACACTGTCTACCTGCAGATAGCATCATATCCTACACAGTGAGGGCTCAGTCCCACAAGACTGCCCTTCACTTTACACGTCAATCAAACATTACTGGCTACCCACAACTGCTGTCTCGTTTGGCTGTAAATTGGAGGTTTCCATGACCCCCTTCTCTGATTCAGTTAATTTGTTAGAGCAGCTCACAGAACTCAGGAAATTACTTACTTTCACCAGTTCATTATATAAATGAAACATAATACAAAGGATGCAGATGGACAGATGAGGAGGTCCATGGGGAAAAGTATGTGGGGACATCCCTCTGTGGGCCACTGGGACCTCTCGGTATTAAGCAACATGGAAGCTCTCTCAACCCTGTGTGTGAGGAATTTTCATGGACACTTAATCAAGTAGGTATGATGGACTATTAACTAAATCTCCAGCCCCTGTCCCCTTCCTGGAGGATGGGAATGTGGGGCTGAAAGTCCAGAGTTTCTGATCATGGCTTGGACTCCACCCAGGAGGCCAACAAGAGCGGTTAGAACAAAAGATACTCATATCACACAGAAAATCCCAAGGGATTATGAGCTCTATGGGAGACCAAATATATGTTTCTTATTATAAATAAAGCTCTAAGGGAGACCAAATATGCATTTACTATTATAAAACACAATTAATTTCATAGTAGTTTGTGGTTTCTTGTAGTATAGGTCAGTAGCTATACTGAAGTACTACAGGGAGAAATAGGTTAACATTGTAATGGTATCATTTCTTATATCTCATTAGAAACAATAGTATTTAGGGATCAAGTTGTTGTGTTTCTACTTACTTTGAAATAATATCATATAGTATCTATTATTATCATATAATAATGTCTGTCATAGACCTCGAGAAAAAGAGTGGGAGAGCAAAATAGCAAGGGAAAGAAAGCTAATAGCCTTCATTTTCTCATGGAAATTTTGGCTTACACTAACACACCCATGAAAAAGCATCAGCACTAAACTATATAGCCTATATTTCAGGATTAAAACTGCCACATCACATCCTTTCTGAAATCAGAGGAAGAATTTCAGGCTATTATTGTTCAAATCTATTTGCATTTTTCCGGGCACATACCCAGTGGCAGAAATTTATTGAGAAGCCTCCTGGATGTTTTATCCACTGTATAGATTAGCCATCCTTGCAAATTCCAGAACCATCTGAGTGGGTCTTCCCTTTAATTGACACTTACATATGCACCAAGAAAGAATCATATTTTTTAGGCAGTCTAGTTAAAACACACATACACTCACACACAAAATTTCACCCCACATAGAAAGCATTAAGCTTTCTGTTAATTCTCATTCATAAATAAACAGCATTAATAAAGACATTAAAGATTCAAACAGTAAAAATAGTCAAGAAGGGCAAAAATAAAGACTACTGTAATATTGTCTGTTTGCCTAAAAAAGCATTAAGATACCAACAATACAAAAATAGATTGAACATTTTTTTAAGCAACGAGGTAACTACTCAAAGGCTTTCTAAGATAGGTGTCTTAAAGGTTTCATTGATTAGTTGATAACTTTGCTGGCGAATGATTAACTGATTAGTCAGAAAGGTTGGAATTAGTTACTGGAGCTCTGCCTCTCATGAATAAAATGCAGAAGTCCTCTCTCTCCCACCCTCTGTGACAGATGATATCTGTTTTCTCCTGTGAGTTTGAATTTAAGAGCCACTGAAGCTCAGCCACAGTATATTCTGGCTCAAATGAGCTGAAAATTGCATTCAATTTAAATTTTGAAAAACGGAGGGGAGGAAGGAGGGGAAAACCCTCAGCACCCTGCAAGCCTCCCCACTTCCCCGCTCCTTCCTGCTGCTCGGCTGTGTTTTGCCAGGCTGGGGAATGAAACCCAGGATGTGTTGCAGGGGAAAGAGCATCGCTGGATTTCTGCCCAGTCTGAGTTTAAAAATAAACTTTTAATAGTCAGGATCAAAGCAAACCTCACTTTTACGCACATGCATAATGCAAAATGTGACCCCACCAAAGAAATAGATTTATCTCTTCCAAGCTCAAACTGGCCTGCCCCTTCCCCCTCTTATATACTCTGTCAGTGACAGAGGTGAAGGTATTTCCCTTGGAAACTCTAGAAAAGTAAATGATCTTCAAAATTAAAATAAATTTTTATTCAGCTCACCTAAGACCCTTATATCTTGTTACCTGTTCCCCCAACCCCCAGCTACCTCACATGACAGAGCAGTTGTGTTCTTGAAAAGTTGAGTGAGTAGCCATTGATTTCTCAAGTCAAATCATATTTTAAATGCTCTAAGAGAGTTGGTTATTTAAAAGAACCTGGTGATAAATTGTTTTATAAAGCTGAGCTATTTTTAATGTGCAAGTAACTGCCCCTACATGCAATGTCATGGTGAGCATGAATTTGAAACATATCCAATATTTTAAAAAAAAAAGCAGGGCACACCTGTAGTTTTTAATAAGTAGTTCTCTAAGTACCACCAATATTTAAAGGCAAATGGATGCTACACAAAACAACAGATGATATCCCAGAATCCTGTAACTCAATGATATGGGGCCAGAACTCCATTTTGGGAGTTTGAGCTGGAGAAACAGAACAAACCCCACATTCATTTCAATCCATTTCAAACATGAGAACACATTCTCCTACTGCCTAAATTATCCTCAGTTTGTGAATAAAACAACATGGGTGCCATAAAAAGGTAATTTCACTTCTAAATTGCCATTTATCACATGGAAGCAGGGCTCTGCTGAATGCTGCTCCAGAGGGCTCCATAGCGAGCACCACTGAGGAGCATCACTGAGGAGCATCCATGGCAGTGAGGCACACTCACCTCTGTGCATCTGCTCTACAAGACACTGTAGTCATTATTCAGGGTGACTACTAAGGTTCTGGTCTTCTCTTCCCCCTTTCTGAGTAATACACTCACATGAGAATCTGATGGAAGAACTCTTCAGCAAACAAACAAACAAAATAATAACAACAATAAAAAAAAAACTCAGCTCCATTTGTCATCTCTTATGATGGTTGTTAGCACAGGATTCCTGGATCCAAATGAAGAAGCTGATTCTAGAGACCAGTTGAGTAGTTGATAGAAACCTTGGAATTCGTATAATTTTCCTACAAAAATGGTGTGAAGTAGACTCAATCTTTAGTTATTCTTAGAAAAAAAAAACTAGTTACTCAACCGGTAATTACTGAATAGTACAAGTATTTTGAGTAAGTTTGCAGAAAGTAGACTAAAAAAAAAAAAGACATCTTAAGCAAAGTACAAGATATAAAGAAAAGTAATACTTTACTCCTTGGGCATCACCAAAAGACTAGAGTTAAGGAACAACCTAACCCTGACAATCACTGTTTACTGGCCAATACAGAGAAGGAACAGAAACAAAGACAGACTTTTTAAAAGGAACCACAAGATCACCATGATGTACATTCACTGAAGCCCAACATGTCAGAATAGCCCACAAAACACAAAACATGTGCAGTGTCAAAATGATGATTTTTTTTTCATTTTAAAGATAGGAGGAAAAGATCACAGCTTCTTTTGTTGTTGTTATTGTTGTTGCTAATGAAATACTTGTCATCACAACAGTGATAGACAGAGGTTGTCAAGAGGCCACTTACCTCCCTAATGCATGTCAATGGCATTATGTTTTGTAGGTATGACAAAACATTAATATCTCTTTTCTTGTAGGAAACAGCTTACCTTTCAAACTGCAATGATGTAACCGTTGAGTTTTTTCCTTACATCTTCATAATATAATATTGTTTCATTGATGAGCCAGTAAATTGTCAGTTCTATTCATTTGCATGACGTGAGCAAGGATCCAGCCCAAAAAAGGAGAAAAAAAAAGTGAGGTCAATTTTCTTGGCCACTGCATTTAATAAAATCTCCCAGCCAATAGAGTTAAGCACACATTAATAGCTATGAGTTAGTATGCACTGCCTTTAGCAAGTCTTTGATTTTCATATATATATATATATATATTCATTCAAGGCTGTATTAACACTCAAATGAAGGAACAAGCCTCGTTTTTATTTTAAGTTTTCTTCCTTCTCAGCTTTATCAGATTTATTAATCTTCCCTTCCGTTCCTCTCTTATTTATAGCGAAAGCTCTGGTTAGGGTTTCAAAGCGTTTTCCATTTAACACCCATTTATAACTTTCAGAAAAAAAAATTCTTCCAAGACCAATGGGCTTTCTACTTATTTCACATTAGTCTCAAAATACATGCATTTCTTCAAATATGAGAGCTCTGTTTCCCATTTCCCTGATCATCAGAAAAGATCAAAGGAAACAATATACAAATTTGAATCTTGTTTTAAATAACCTCACAGTGGATTTTAACCAAACATGCACTAATGCTGTTTTAGAAAGAATATCTATCAAAGCAAGCCAATTGAATTGAATCTCATGAAATTTTCCATATTCCACCAATTTTGACTTACAAAAATGGCAAGTTCATATGATTGAATGTAACACTTTCTATATTTTCAGTCTTATACGAGGTCTATTCAGATCCTCTGGGTCTATTCAGATCTATAATCCTGCAGCTACCCAGAGAAATTTTGCATTGAACTCGCAACTCAAGAAGAAGGGAGAATGCACAGCCAATAAGTGAAAGGAATGAAAGGAATGCCTCTAAGATTTTGTTTAGCATGTGGTCTGGTGCAATTACGTAAAAGGCATGGGCAAATTAATTAGCCAGGTGATACCAGGCCATTTTCCATCACAGTATCACAGTCTTTGAGACATAAACATGGTAACTGTAGATACTAGAGAGTGAACATTTCAAATAGGTGCCTGGGCTGCTATTAGACAACTCTCAGACGCTCATCAGGTTTTCCAAATCTGTCCACTAAGATACCGCCTGAGCCCACAGCTTTCCCATTTTCTTCTAAGAACAAAGTTTAAGGTGCTTTGTTAAGATGTTTTTTTAAAAACAAACAATATTGGTGTTTCAGTTCCAATTTTCTTTTAACACCCCAATGCTAAAAATAAACAATTGGAATCATAACTTGATAATTTGTTTTAATACCAAAGAAAAACTATTTCAGTACTAGAAAACAAAGGGATAATTTTAAAATACATTCTTCTTTTTCAAAAAACACAAGGGTATTCTACTTCTGAGCTATACTACTCACCCTTTTTATTTATTGATTTATTTTTATTTTGAAATAGGATCTCACTAATTTGCTGAAGCTGGCCTTGAGCCTATGATCTTCTGTCTCACTCTCCCAATACTAGAATTATAGATGTATACCCCCATATCTAGCCTGAAATAAAGTCTTGCATAGAATAAGAGTTGAATATCACCTAAAGCTAGAGTCCAATGAGGTTGCTAATGTAGATTGGAATTTTGCAGGGTCTAGAATCAAGAAAGGAGAATACTTTGTAGATCAAAGAAGGATGTTTCCAGTGTACTCATGAATGAGATGAAAGGCAAGATGACTCCTACGTGAGAATCCAACCCTATTTATTTTCTAGGATTGTTAACATAAAAATCTGTAATTTTTAAGTATAAAGAAACACTAGAGCCAGGTGTGGTGGCTAATGCTTGAAATCCCAGCATTTGGGAGGCTGAGACAGGAAGATAATGGTTCCTCAGACAGCCTCAGCTACTTAGTGAGGTCTTTTGCAACATAGTGAGACCCTATTTCAAAATAAAGAATAAAATAGGTCTTGGAGCATAGCTCAGAAGTACAATGCCCCTGGGTTCCATCCCCAGTACCACTAAATAAATAAATAAATAAATAAATAAATAAATAAATAAATGTTAACCAAACATACACTAATGCTGTTTTAGAAAGAACATCTATCAAAGCAAGCCATTTGATTGAACCTCATGGAATTGCCCACATTCTACCAATTTTGACTTACAAAAATGGCAACTTCATATGAACATAACACTTTATGTATGTATGTATGTATGTATGTATAGATAGATACATATTAGAAGAGAACCAACCCAATTGGCATTATAGAGTTAAAGCCTGATGAGAGCTAATTTTGGTTATTAATATTTTTAATAAAGCTTAGAGCCGGGCATGGTGGCGCACGCTTGTAATCCCAGCATTCGGGAGGCTGAGACCTGGAGGATCGCGGTTCGCGGACAGCCTCAGCTACTTAGTGAGGCCCTCTGCAACTCAGTGAGACCCGGTTTCAAAATAAAGAATAAAAAATAGAGCAGGGGCTGTAGCTCAAAGGTTAAATGCCCCTGGGTTCCATCCCCAGACCCTCAAAAATAAATAAATAAATAAATAAATAAATAAATAAATAAAGCTTAGGACTTGAGAAGTATAAAATTAAGATCTGAGTCAACAAAAGCCCTGCAGACTGTGATTCCAACAGCTCTGTTGCTATCCATTTAAGACTGTCAATGGTCATAATCAGTGGGACTGTAGATTTCTAGATAACATTTAAAATATAGTACTTGTCAAACTCCATCTCAGAAATTGATAAAGATTTAATGCAACATTAGTTTAGCAATAAATGGATTTTTAAACCAGTTCTTATGATTCCTTATATACAACCTCTCTGAGCAGAGGCATTCAGCTCAGGAGATTCAAAGTTGGCAGGTGAGAGAAGGAAGACAATAGAGCTTCAGAAAGATATGTGGAATTAGTTCCTATTACCTCTGTGAGGGCTTCTTAATATAAAATGCAGTATGCATTTTCCCAGGTTAATTCTGTTTTAAGTAGTGACAATCAATCCAGGTGGAGGATTTCTTATCTGACACTGTGGATAATTTACTGAAGACTAGAAATAAAAATACCTTTGTAAACCATCTTTAGAAATTCAGCTATAGCCGGGCGTGGTAGTACATGCTTGTAATCCCCACGCTTGGGAGGCAGACAGGAGGATCGCGCAGGTTCGAAGCCAGCCGCGCTGGTTTAAGAGACCCCGTTTCTAAATAAAAAGTATAAAATAGGCCTGGGAGTGTAGCCCGGAGGTAGAAGGGCTTCCAGGAAACCCAGTACCACCAAAAAAAAAAAAAAAGAAGAAAAGAAAAGAAATTCAGTTATAACAGGATTGAAAGATTTTTGTTGGTAACCTAGAAGAGTTACTGCAATTTACCTGTCCCCCCTGAAAGAAAATACTCTGAATTCAAAAAAAAAGTATAAAATGTGGACTCTTTTGTAAACTAGGAATTGCATATGCCCGATTTATTATTGAAGTTGAATATAAAAATCGATGGCAAAGATATCAATTTCAGATATAAGAAATATCAGGTGCAGTCACCTGGATTTTGCATGGTACAGCTTTGAGGGTGTCATTTACACAGCCAACAAGGTGGATGATGCCATTATGCATTAAACATAGTAAGGGGAGGAAGCTTCTGGATTCCCTTCCCTACGCCCAGACGCCGTTTTTACAACATAAATAGATAACCAAATTACCAGTGTCTCTTCACTAATCTGAAAGCAATAGAATTAATACCATTCCTTCCTACCACTCTCTATCACCATCACCCTCTACATTCTCTCAACCATTTCCTTATAAAGAGAATTCACTTTCTACTTTCAGAGAGCATACAATCTATCCTTCAGGCTCGAAGGTTGTGCCAAGAATGATCATTCCAATACAAATAGAAGCACATCAAATTTCTGAAACATAGTAGGGTTACAGTGGAACTCAACCACTAGCAACACAGCTGTCCTTGGTAAAAAAAGCATATTTTGAATTTTAAATAGCTAGGGGTACATCTTACTGGCAGGAGTTGCCTGCCCTCCTTACACACAAGTCCAAAAGCCTGAGGAGCATATATAGTTGCAGACAAGATATGGGTTGCAGAAAAAATTTTTTAATGGGAAACACAAATAATTCCTCTGATCCTTTGGAATATAACATTAGTATACAGTCAGATAGTAAAACATAAGCAGAAATTTCTCAGCTTTCCCATTACCTATCACATGTTGTTCTTGTGGGTTTAAATAGGTCTGATTACTTGAAGATTTATTTTTCAGGATTTCAATAAAGACAATTAGGAAAGTTTATCCTGGGCAAGCATTGGACATTAGTGAGATACTAGTTGTGGAGAGATGTGAAGCAAAGATGCTCTCAGCCACCACCACCTCCGCAGCCCAACCCCGCCACCCTCGGAAGCTAGCTAGCTCTAACAAGGGAGCTAACAGAGTGGTATAATCTATGTGATGTCCCTTGAAAGGGGCAGTAAGTCAGGTACAGTGATCATTTTGAGAGTAGACAATAACCCATGGATTCACATACAGCTTTTTCCATGACGAATACAAGGTAAGGCTTTCCCTCAGTGAAACGTGAGCTCAAACTTAGAATCGCAGACTTAGCTCTCCCAGTATGTGTCATTCCATAGTTAGTCTTTCAAATTTGATAACATTACCTAGCTTCTGATATAATTGGAGAAAGCTTTTCTGAGAGGAGAGAATATTTTTTTAAATAAGTGATTTCTTCATTAAGTTGATGAAGATTCTTCCTCCCACCCACACCTGGCTGAGATTCTTGAGTCTAGCACTTTCTCCTTCCACTTTAACCATAAAACTAAAGAAAGGAAGGAAAGAAAAGTAACAGAAAGGGGTTAAGTAGCAGGGGACAAGAAATGACTAAAAGGCCAAGTAGAATGATGGAAGAAAACAGAAAAAACATATAGCTTCCATTCACTCAAACTGAGAACACTACTGAAGCACCCCAAATCAAATAAAGTATGTTATGCTTTAGATCTAGAATGTTCCCTGAAAACCATTTGATGAGTTAATCCATTGATAGCTTGATGGACTACTGGGAGGAGGGACCTAGTTGGAGAAAGTAGGTCACCAGGGACATGCTCTTGGAAGAGTTTATCTTCTTCCTAATTCCACTCCTCCCCTCTCCCTCTCTCTTCTCCTTCCCTGCTACCATGAGCTCAGTAGTTCTCCTCTACCACCCTCTTCTTCCATGATGTCCTGCCTCATCAAAATAAATCTTTCTTCCTCTAGGTTGTTCTTGTCAGATATTTTGGTCACAGTGATAAAAAGTTGATTAACGCAAAGCACAACTTTCCCTTTAATTATCAGCTCCTTTACTGGAGGATGAAAAAAAAATAAAACTATTGCTGATAGAGATCTTAGGGACAATCCACCCAAGAGCCCACATTTAACAAGCAAGGAAAAGGAGGTCCTATAGGGCAACATGATTTATGAAGTAGTGACTGGAAGATAGAATCACCAAGGACCAGTTTGATGTTCTACCAACCTCAGCTGCCTGAGAGCACTAATGGCTTTTCCAAGTTTTAGACAACTGCAAATGACACCCAGGGTGTGGTAGATGGAGACGCTCTTCACTCTGCAGGGAAAACATGGGTTTGTTTACACTATTAGTTCCTGTAGGAGCAGCTAGAGTTGGGCAGGCTGTAGCTAACCCAGCTTCCAGGGTAATGTGGCCCTGGGAGTGAGCACATTGCAAATTTATAGGGTTAAGTTTAAAGCCCCATTGTTTATCGTCCCAACAAACCACCTCTGGTAGTGATTATAACATTTCTACTGATTAATTAAGAGCTCATCAGCCTACTTACAATAAACAGCTCCCTCTATCTGTGATCAAAGAGTGATATGAAATAAACAAGAGGTCTCAAGTACCCAAATGAGAGCATCATTTGCTGCCTCAAGGAGCAAAGACACAAAAGAAGGAGGGGAAGAAGGCTTTATTAAACAAAGATAAGCACAGAGAGGGCTGAGGAGAGAATGCGGGGAGGAAGGAGGCTTTGCTCAATCAGTACCTATTTTCAGAATTTCCTTCAAGCTGGCTTGGACCAAGAGCCATCAATTATTTAAAAGATGTAACATGATGCTTCCTTTGTTGAGGCCAATCCGCAAGCAGACCCCGAGAGAAAATAAAAAATGAATTAGGCAGATTTTATTAGTGTGCTTGAAGAAAACAAAGATTTAGCTATTGGGATTGACTCTGTTTTAGAAATAGTTCAATTTTCTCTCCTGAAACCCACAAACCTATTCTCCTCTCCTCACCTATTTATTTATCATTTTCTACAGTAGATCACACATAAGAGGAGGAATGAATCATTTCTTAAACTTCTTCTTTCTTTTCGGATTCAGCATGATGTATTGTCTTCATTTAAATTACAAATACAGTAATCTGTAACACTGTTTACCAAGTAGTATTTTAAATGAAAGATACAAGAAATTGCATCACTCACATTTCAAAAATGACTTTAGACTCCGGACCTCATAAAAAACAGCCAGCAGTGTTCTGTGCCTTTGGCTGCTATATTTCAGTCCAGTGAATGGAATTCAATTAGTAGGCTTTGTACTTAGGACATTATGATTCCGATGGCTGGTCTGATCAACACGGGTGTGCCAAGCCCTAGTTCTGAATTTTGGCAGCTCACAGTTAAGGAAAAATCTGAGTAGGTTAGCATGCAGACTGTTAGTTCTGGGGATGCTTAATTTTCACCATCATTAGAAACTAGAAAAGGAGGAGACTTGCTCCCTAGGATGGCTCATTACTATTTACTAAGTCAATGAGCTAACTTTTGGGGAAACCTCAGTACTTGAGTCTGTCATTACCACTTTTAATGCTTTCCAAAAATAGCCAGTGGCCTCACAGAAACCAGTGACTGAAGAGAATCAGTATATCACAGATACAGTTCACTTTTAGGTTTTAATCTGCCTCAACTTCTATTCCAAAGACATAGTACCAAGAGGAATCTTAGTGATACCAATGCAACCCTCCTAATTAAAACAAAGCAATAAGCACTTAATATGAAACTCTGAGTCTTTACAGTGAAGACCAGATACTGCCTTAGTACAAGGGAATGCTTGGCACTTGTGAAAACAAGCCATATGTACCAAAAGCAAAGTGCTGAGGTACAGTGTGACAAGTCTTGACCTGCCATTTGGACCACCACAGTAACTCACAAGCAACACTTCACTGCCGCATGGATCAAACAGAACCCAGGAGCAAATAAAATTGATCATCACAAGACCTGATTCGTCAGGAAGTAGAGGAACAACTGTAGAAAATTTCAGAAAGACATATGCACAACCATTAGTCTAGAAATAATCATTCTAATTGCCTATTGGGATATGAGCATCTTGTCTTAAAGCACAGATAAGGGGCTGAAGATGCAGTTCAGTGGTAGAGCATGTACTTGGCATGTTCGGGGCCCCAGGGTTCAATCTCTAGAACCTCAAAAGAAACCCCACAGATCAGCTCACATCCCTTATTTGCTTCTCATATGGAACAACACCACCATCCAAACCATTATATGGAGAACAAAGGCACATCCTTGGCAGCTCTTTCCATTCTTGTCACCCTATCCGTCCCATCTCTAAGTCTTTCCCCCTTCTTGGAAAAATAATGGGAACAACCCCACTGAATTAAAAACTGTTAATATATTTATATGTGTGTATTACAGAATTGGCATCTAACTTCTCAGTTAACTCCTTGGAAGGCTGCTCTAGGTACTTTAAAGACTGCTTGAGAGTGACCCAGGATGCAGTACAGATGGTGGCCTTGACACACAGTGCCCTTAGAGCTCTTTCTTTCTGATGCAGACGTATATCTCACTCCATCTGTTGTTGACGTGAATGCATCATATTGATGGGTTTTTAGACCATAAAGAGATCCATTCCAAAGTGAATCTTTTCTTATGTCAAATACCAAGGGAGAAATACACACTCACTTTCTTCCCATAAATGGTTGCCTCACACATGTTTTCTCAGAATCCATCATAGCAGACAAGGGCTAGAATGGCCTGTTTTGGCTTACAAGAGCTAGGTTTCAGCATCTCCTTCCAACTCCAGGTTCAGTGAAATCATGCTGGTAGCTTGAAATGAGCCAGTGTGAGTATTTATACCACAGAACTCAGTAAACAAGAGAAATCAGATATGGATGTCTCACTCCACCACCATCCTCCCCATACACCCAGCAGAAAGCTAGTTTACTAGCATGCCACTCAAAAAGACTTTCATTTAATTGTTTTCTTCTTAGTAAATAAAAAATTACTATAGAGTTCCCTGCATGAACACCTTCTTTCTCTTCAGTTTTTCCTTTATGATGGAGGCTAACCAGCAGTTCACCAAACACCTTGGACCTTGAACACAGCTAGAGCTGCTTCCTCAGAGGTCACTGTATTCATGCTGTCATGGGACTGAGTTTCCTTCATTTAAAGAGAGACACAACAGGAGTCTGTCTACAGCTAGTACGTAAAATCCTTCCCCACGCCATATGGTCACCATGGCGGTCCTTTCTGTGACTTTGGTCATCATGCACAGAAATCACAGAGCCACAAGATAGTAGGAGGCCAGTCTTCAAATCACCACTTGTAACAGACTCATCCTAATCTAAAGCATTCATTATAGACTTCATGTGAAGGAAAAAATAACTTTTATTATGTTTGAACCATTAAGTGTTGGGGGGTTTGTTTGATACCCGGGTCACTATTACTGTAACTCAGCACTCTTTCTCCTCTTCTTTCAACTATTTTCTTTCTTCCTATCAGTGCATATGATACATTGAGGGATAAGTATTGGCCAAGACCTGGAAGATGGAAATATGGGATCTGATGTGACACTGCTTTCTCACCTACATTTCACTGGAGAGTCTTTTGCTTTGTGTGCTAAGACTCATTCCAGCAGCCAGCAGCTACAGAGTCGTGCTGCTTTCCTAAACTTGCAGAGCAGTGGCAGCTGATTCCTTGTCTCTTTAGTGATGTCACCTCAACTAAATGTTTAAATGCAGAATCATTTCCACATTAGAAATATATGAAGAATCCAATCCGTATGCCCTAGAACTTGTTGAGGAAATTAACTATAGAGATCGTATTGATATTATGCAATTAAATTGAGGGCTTTAACATACTTAATTTCCCCCTGATCTGACTTTCCTCAGTCATTATGGCCAAAAAATAGGAATTCATTATTTAAAAATAGCCCATATTGTTAATATATTCTAGAATTAAGATACCCTCTCATGTGTATATACACATGCACACATTCAAGCATATAGGTTTCTCTATCAAGGGCAAAAATAATGATGAAGGTAAAATAAGGAACCATTCTAAGCAGTAAGCGATATAGAATCAGTATAGTGAAACTATGAAAAAAATTTAGGCCATTTGTTGTGTTTTTCCATCACACTCGGAAGAAAAGGAAAGAAATAATAATAAAAATTATTTCACCTTTCTAGATTATATAGTATATAAAGCATTATATGCCTCCCCCACCTAAACTTGCATAAAGAGCCTATTTAAGGGTGTTTGGGATTGTTATGTTTTGAAAAATTTAACAATGATAGCTCTGAAGCTTAATCACTTGTATGTGTTACAAAACCAGATGGTTCAAGTGGGTGTTTGTTTACAAGCTTTCTGCATAAGGTTTTTAGCTTCTTTTTAGGCCAAAGCTGAAGATTTCAACTTAGAAAAGATGCAATAAAGAATAAAATTAAAAAACACTTAATTTCACAGGTCCCTGGGTTTCTTACCCTCACTCTGCCACTTCCTTGTGACTCCTCTATGGATGTTCAAGACAAGTGACACTGGCTCAAAGTGCTCTGAGTTCTGTACAGGGTGTCAACATACTTAGGGGACAGGAGACATTCACCATGGCTTACCACTGTTTTGGATGTTGTCAATAAACCACAGAAAAGCACAGACCACCCTACCTTCCAAACATATGCCCATCCTCAAGTTCTAGAACTTGTTGTGTTTCCTGTGGTTACTGGTTTCTTGGAGTGAACTGTTTTGACCAGCCACATCCACCTCCAGACCTTCCTTCTAGATATAGATAAAGGAAAAGAAAGAAAACTGTCTTGGTGCCATTCTTTGTTTCCTATACAGTAATGGAACAGCTACTACCTGCAAATGTTCAAATGTTGCAGGAAAAAATAGCAAAGTTTTCTTACAGGAGAATGAAAGGCTTCATCAAGGCACAAACTTATATAAGTAGCATGTTTTTTCTCATTATCTTGATGAAAAAATTACCCCTCTGCTAGATCACACTCCTCTGTGATACTTCCATCCTTCAGTTGAACCAAAGTCAGTCAAAACCTGCTACCTTCATTTACCAGACTGAATTTATATCTTCGGTCATAAATAAGTTGTTTATTCTTTTGTGTTACCTACATTGGCCTCTTTCTTGACACTATACAATTAATTCTGAAAATAAAGGTGTTTGAGGCTAAAGAGGCAACCACCAGCAAATTAAAAATATTTGGGGGAAAAATCTCATTTGTACAGATTTTTTGTCATTTTCTCTATACAGTTTAACAACTATTTGCATGCTATTTACATTGATCGGGTATTGTATATAATCTAGATGACTTAAAGTCTACAGAAGGATGTAGATTACCTAAAAATCCAGACAGTTTTATATAAAGAATTTGGACATTCATGTATTTGTGGGGATTGGTCCTAGAACCAAACTTCCATATTCACCAAGAGGTTAGCTATGATTCCCTATAGATCAGCACTGCTTCTGGCACCTGGCTGGTATTCCATAAAAGTATACCAAAGCAATGAAGCTATGAAATAGTAGGTATGACTACTGCCTTTTAAGTCTAATAATCTCAAAACTTAATTTACTATATGCCACTAGTCTTTATACTATAAAGTCAAGAATATCTAGATAAACAACACATTCATGACCTAGGTGCCAGTTTTGTCTCATATCTTGAAGTAACATTTAAGAAAGAGTTTGTTCACTGTTTATAGCCTTGAAAAAAAGAGTGTATTTGGTGAAATTTAAAGACTTGAAATACTGTCTTGCTTTTCAACAAAAGAAATCAAGCTTAAAAATATACTTGTATGTGGCAACAATGCCTATCATGTAGAAATCAATTCTTAATTAAACCTGATAGATAAAATAAGAAATAACAATGAACTTTATAACAAGAAAACTAGTCGAGTTTAGAAGGTTAAACAGAAACTCTACTCAATTCCTGATTTGCTAACTATCTTTCCACTATTTTAGGCAATAATTATTTTTATTTGCAACATTGACCATTTTATAAAATTACTGAAAATGTTCATCCTGTTAGGTAGATGGAAACTATTTTTTCACATACCTGACAAAAGTGAGTACCTACAAAATACAGAACTTTATAATAGCAAAACTATAGTAGATGGTTATAGTTTGTTATACTTAGATATAGAACGTACCCTAAAGAACTCAGGGATTAATGTTCAGAGTTAATATTAAGTCATGAAGGCTGTAATCTTATCAATTTCTCTCCTCTCTCCCTCCCTCCTTTTTTTTCAGTACTGGGGATAGAACCCAGGGGCACTATACCTCTGAACACCCCCAGCCATTTATTTAGTCTTTTTACAAATTTTGAAACAGGGTCTCATGAATTGTGAAAGACCTCGCTAAGTAGCTGAACTTCCTCCTCCCAAATGCTGGGGTTACAAATGTGAGCCACCACGCCTGGCTCCCTCCCTTCTTGTTCTTCTATGCCCGGAGCTCCAAAGATACAACCTGATATAGGCTAAATTCTGAGATCTTGAAAAATCTGTGAGCAAATAAGTTTTATATCCCTTTGATTTATGTGTTCAATTGTCTTGGATTATAGCAGTGAGAATATTGACCAAGACATAGGGCATCATATCAGGAAGTAGAAAACTCAGAAATTCATGTTATTGACCTTATCCTTATGGTGAAAGCACATGTATCTTAATTTGTTTTAGTATATAAAGTATTCTCCTAATGAAAGATCAATTTCAAGATGTTGACCATGAAATTTAGTTTAAAATTAATGGTCACATAAAATGAGAATGTTAAAAAAGACCAAGATGTGCCTTCATTTGATTATATCCCTCTATAATGGATACCAGAGAAAATGTCTCCATGCCTCAGCACACAGATACCTTCTTTTGCCCTGTGTGGTAGCACACACTTGTAATCCCAGAACTTGGGAGGTTGCCACAGGAGGATCACAGATTTGCAGCCAGCCTCAGCTCCTTAGTGAGGCCCTCTACAAAGCGTTAAGATCCTGTTCCAAAATAAAGATTAAAAATAGGGCTGGAGGTGTAGCTTGAAGGTGGAATGACCCTGGGTTCAATCCCCAGTATGCAAAAAAAAAAAAAAAGATACCTTCTCTACAGATCAAAGGAGAGCAGAAACATCAGTAGTAGCCATGAAATATTACTTGTATCTACCATTTGTGTTTTATATCCTGCCAGCAAGAACATGTTTATTTAGCATTAGACACGAGTTATTCAGGGACTCATGACGCAGCAAGTGTCAATACTGATGTTACTATTTATAGCCCAATAAACTATGCTTCACACAATAATGGTAATGTTAAGCTTAGGTAGCACTCCTGGTATTAATGCCTTAATACAGATATATTGCTATAAGCATAGTTTACAGCCTGGAACATAAACACAAATCCAATGATACTAATAAATCACTTTCTTGACTGCTTAAAAACATACTGCCAGAATGGGCTTTATGCATTACACAATGGAGCAGAAGGCAGCGATATATATTTAAATTTTCCATTTTTAAGCTGTCACTCAAAAACTTTTCATACTTTTTTTAGCTTATTGATCTTACTGGCTTGTGATAAGACTTCAACTGCTTGGTTGGGCTGTTTTTAGCTTCTGCTTCTTATTAAAAGAGCTAAATCTGGAATCACAAAATGCTACTAATTTAGTAGTTTTCAATAGAAATGAAAGCTAAAAACAGCACCAAAATAATGTAACCCTCATGCTTTATTGCCCTAGAATCCCAGATTTAACTACTATATAGCATAATATTGGTGATAGCTGAACCCTGTGTATATATGCCAAAAATAAAAGCCTATATTAACTATGCTTAAGTAATTATTACTGATTTCTGATGCCTGCTAAATATTAGCACACACACATTTACACAGAGCTGTTTATCTAGATTCTGTTCTTTTATATTCTCTTTTTAATTTACAAAAAAACGTACATCCATATTTTCTTAATATTTGGGCTAATCTTATCTTAGTTTCACATCCTGTATCCAACGATCAAACTAGCATTAGCAGAACATCTGGGTGATTGACCAAATCTGATCAATCAACTTACACAAGTTCCCTACTTCCAGCACCCACACTGGGCTTTCAATGCCAAACTACATATAATTCGAAAATTTTTCCAGTGCTGATTTTATACGCAGAAACTTGTTCTCTCAAACCCACATCTGTTTCTCAAAGTACACTTATGATCTCTTCAGCAAAGTGTGATTCATTCCTCCCCTCAGTGCTGGCCTTGAAGTTCACAGCTCAACATGGAAAAATCAGTGGCCCTCAAAGCTAATTGCCCATATTTTGCCAAGGGCTGCATGGGAAGAGGAAGCCACAGCCTCACAAGGACAGGATCCATAATAAATATCCTCGTGATGAATGAGCTGTGTGGTCATGGTCATGGTCAGGGATCTTAGTGCAGTGCTGAACCTTGGCCACTCAGCTACGACAAAGCATTAGGTTTGTTCTCATTCCTTGTAGCATCCTCACAAGTGGCCTCACCAGTAGGGATGGTGGCAACAGCAACTAAGCAGTCATCAGACTTACTCTGAGCTGGAATTTTGTTAGTTATCAAATCCACCTTCTGAGTGGATCCTGAAAGTTATGCGAGAGAGCCTAATCTGCTTAAAACAGTATATATTTACAAAGGAAGGATAGCTTTCTTTCTTAGTGTATCTAAAATCATCAGTCTTCCACAAACATATCTTGTTTACTTGATGGTTACTATTGTTGATAATTTTAAACATCCTGTTATATTTCAAACTGAGTCCCCAGACCTCTCCTAGCACTGTACTGGTGCCAGCCAATGGCATGCAGACAATGCCAGGAGCCATCAGTTTTGTACAGAGTTCACTGTTTCATGCCTGTAATCCTCATTTCCACAAATACAACTGTTCCCTTGAGCAGTGCCTTGCCATCTCAGGCTCCGGGCCACTTCAGCTTGTCCACAACAAGCATGTAGATATGGTGTGGGAGCGCAGACATCCAACCAGAGAAGTACATTTCCATTTCCCCCCCACATAAATATGGTGATGAACTGGATGCTTACAGCTTTTCTGACAGCCTGTGGAAATGGTAGCTACAGTGACCAAAGGATGCCCTAGTTCCTCCATGCAGAAAGGTATTCAGCGCACGTAATAATTATCCATCCATCTCGTTCACACTAAAGGCATGGCAATGCAATTTTAGCCTTATAATCAAGACCATATGACAAAAACCAAGGCCATTAGGGACCAATTTCGAGTATTCTCTGCAAGACAATGATTTTCCAACTGCACTTACATATGCTGAATAGTTACCTCTGCACCACCGCACCTGCTCTCATTTACGTAACCCCTCTGTTTCCCCAAACCTTTCCTTGTAATGCAGTAGAACAAAATTTTAAAGGCTGGCTGGATTTTTTTTTTTATCCCTTCATTATTTTTTTTTCATTTCCCAAAGCATACTACAAAAGTGCTGAGGGCAAAACTTCTGCTCATGCCAATGACCATATTCCAGAGACTTGCTTTCCTCTCTTCTTTGCTTCTCTGCTTGGGATCCATCCTCCCTCCCAGTCCCTCTTGCTTTCCTTTGAGCTGAAGCATGGTCTTCCAAGCCCATAATTACTTCACATGTACTTTTGACCTCACCACTTCAGGTTCAGTGACATAATAATATTGTCGCTGAGAGGATGTGATGTCATCATAAATCCAAAAGCTGTACAGGCAAAGGCTCCATTTGTTAAGGACAAAGGATGCAGATATTATTTTGAAATCATACGAAGTGTAGTTCAAGTAGTCTTTCATGTCTTACCTAAAATATCTCTAGGTAACTGAACAAACAAGTACTGTATTAACAGGAATAATTACAAATACTAAAAGTAATAGTAAGTTTCATCATTAAGGTTTTATCAATTTAGAGGAAAAGAGAAAAATCAATCTTAATAAAGAAAATCTTAAATAGACCATGTAAAATGAAATATGAACCACACACTATATTTTACTATTGTTAGATTTTCTGGGGACTCCTTGCTCCTTATTTTTCAATTGTTAAAGAGAAGAGAAATTGTCCCTAAATATCGACTAATTATCATCTTGGTTCTTTAGCTTCTAAGCCAGGTTATACCTTAATATCTCACCTATGAACATTTTGAATTATCAGATAAAAGACTTGTTAATATAAGTTCTTTCATATATAAGTTCTATCTATATAAGTAGTTTCCTTTTTTTTTTTTTTTTTGAAGTACTGGGGATGGAACCCAGGGGCAGTCTACCTCCCCAGCCCTATTTTTTATTCTTTTTTTTTATTTTGAAACAGGCTCTCACTGAGTTGAAAAAGGGCCTAAGTAGCTGAGGCTGGTCGCCAACTGGGATCTTCCTGTCTCAACCTCCCAAATGCTGGGATTACAAGTGTGCACCACCATACCTGGCTCTATCAATATTTTCTAATTGAAAGACTGACACAACAAGACTCTGGATAATAATTAATAATAATAATAATAATAATAATAATAATAATAATACATCTTAATACAGTCTGTCTTTGCTGAGGAAGATGTCATGTTTTTCTTGTTTTTACTACTGGCGACTGAAACCAGGAACATTCGACCTCTGAGCTACATCTTCAGCCCTTTTTTTCTATTTTGTTGTATTTTATTTATTTATTATTTTGTGTGATACTGGGGATGGAAACTAGGGCCTTCAACCTCTGAGCTACACCCCAACCCTATTTTTATTTTTAATTTGGGAACAAAGTCTCACTAAGTTGCTCAGAACCTAAGTTTCTGAGGCTTGCTTCAAACTGGTGATTGTCCTGTTTCAGACTTCCAATTATTGGGATTATAGGTGCCACCATGCCCGGCTACTCTATTTTATTTTTTAAACAAGGTCTAAGTTGCTAAGGGTCTTGCTAAGTTGCTGAGGCTCATCTTGAACCTGTAATCCTCAGCCTCCTAAGTACTGGGATTATAGGTATACATCACCACACCTGACATCTTTACACATTTTTATTGACCATTTTTCAGAAAACTCTGTGAAGACACTCAACAAGAATTCCCTATCCCCACATTGGTACCATCAAAACCAATTGCAGTTTGCTTCATTTTATAGCCTGGAAGGTCCATCTTTATTTCTACTTCTTGATGCTCGACTTAACGTGATGAATCTTGGCCTCTTCTAGAGAAACAAGAGCAAAATGTACCATGCAATTTTCAATATAATGCACAGAAAAGCTCCTAATTACGTGATTGAGACATGTATAAGTAAAGGATAGCAGGAGTCAAAGATCAGAGCATGAGTGTTCCATCAGTGGAACAATATTCTAACTCCCTAACTAGGTTTTCAATGTCTATAAAATGTATACTTCAGGATATCAAGGCTATCACATATAAATGGATATGGTTCATGATCCTATAGATGCTGCGTTTCCTCAGTTAAGACACTTGCCAACTGACAGGCAGAGAAGTTGTGACATCTCAGTAGTGATCCTGCCTGAGCATGTGTGAACTTAGCTGTTCGTCTGATTGTCACCTCATTGGTATTATTTGCATTGGCAACAGCATATGGAGTTGGTTTTAACTTAAATTTGAATCTCTTAAAATGCCTTCAGAAGATATTGTCCTGTGGTAATACACTGGAAGTCACTGCATGTGCAGGAACTAGCCTGGTGCCTGTCTGGCAATACAGTTAGAGGAAACAGAAATGACCAAGTCCTTCACAAGAACTCAGAAGATTTTCAAAGCTAACAAAAGTTGGTGTAAATAATTTCCATGCCACTCAGATGTCAGTCATTTCTCTATAAAAGGGCTTCCAATCAAGGAATAAACATAACCAAAAAACAAAATATATAAAACAACACAATAACAAAAATAAACAAAACCCTAGTGTTTCAGTAACCTTAAAATTATACTTTCAGTTTCTCAGGTGATGAGTTCAAGATGGCAATCGCAGCAGGCCGTGGATTGCATGTTTGTAATCGCAGTACTTGGGAGGCTGAGACAAGAGGATTGCAGGTTTGCTACCAGCCTCAACAACTTAGTGAAACCCTGTTTCCAAATAAAATATTAAAAAATAGGGCTGGGAGTGTAGCTAAGAGGTAGAACCTCCCTGGGTTCAACTTCTAGTACAAGAAAAAAAGCTTATAAAGACAGATTATAAAAAACACCCTCTCGCTGTGATATCAAAAGTATCAATCAATGGAAAAAAAAAGTGATTCCAGAGAATCAAGAGTGGAAAAGACTTGCTTACATTCTTATCATTCTTTGCTGGACTTTGGGGATATCATTTTCTTTTTGCTTTCTTTAGTGGTTGCTTTTTCCATCTTCTCTGTTGGTTGTTCCTCATCCTCTACATGTTAAGGAAGCGAAGACCTTGTACTTCTTTCTTTTTCTTTCTACACTCACTCACTAGGTGGTCACAGCTAATCTCCCTATAGTCCTGAATACTATCTATATACACATGAAAAATTCCAAAAGATTGATGTTGGCTGAGATGTCTCCTCTGTGCTCCAGACTCATTTACTCATCTTCCTACTGGGCATCTTCATTTCCACGTCTAATCTGCATCTCAAACGCACTTTTACAAAAGTGACTCCTGATCCCTCCCACCTTTTGATTTTTTCCCAGTATTTGCCATGTGATTTCTCCAACCAAAAACTTTAGAGATAGCCTCAACTTTATTTTTCTAACCCCATTCCTGCAATTCATTCGCCTCTTCCTGCAAAATATATTCAGAACAGCCTGGGCCTCATCTCTTCATGCGACTACCCTGGTCCACACTAGCACCATCTCTCTCCTGGATCACTATGATGGCATCTGGTATCCCTGTTTCCACCCTAGCCCTATTTATTTATTTATTTATTTATTTATTTATTTATTTATTTATTTATGGCATTGGGGATGGAATCCAGGGGCATTCTACCTCCAAGTGACACCTCTAGCCCTATTTTTTTTTTATCTTAAAATAACTTTTTTTTAATTGAACGTAAATAGTATACATTTACACTATATTTGATGCCCTCCCCCCCTGCCCCCATTTTCCTTTCCCCCCTCCCACCAATGGCTGTCCAGGTTAACCATGACTTATTCATACTTTTACACATGTTCAGGTGTAGACCCTCGTTAATCAAGACCGACCATCCTCCTCTCCTATCTTACCATCCAAACTTAGCTAGTATTTCCCCTTCAATAACTGGAGTCCCATTGGTATTCTTTGTGTTTCCTAGGTTGGGCATATTAGAGGAAACACATGTATCTTCTTCTTTTGTGCTTGGCTGATCTCACTTAGCATAATGTTCTCCAGGGTTTTCCATCTCCTTGCAAATGACATAATTTTGTTCTTCTTTATGGCTGAATAGAATTCCATTGTGTGTATTTCCCACAGTTTTGCTATCCATTATCTAGCCCTATTTTTTATTCTTTATTTTGAAACAGGGTCTCACTGAGTTGCAAAGGGCCTCACTAATTAGCTTAGGCTGTCCTGAACCATGATCCTCTTGTTTCAGCATCCCAAATGCTGGGATTACAAGGGTGCACCACCACACCCAACTCCCACTCTAGTCCTCTTTACTCTATTCTCCAAAAGAAACCAGAGTAATGGTATTTTATTTTTTAAAAAACAAAAGTATTCAGATACTAATTTTTAAAATTTGGACATGAATGAGAACACATGGTATTAAGTCTGTGCATGTGTGTGTGTGTGTGCGTGTGTGTGTGTGTGTGTGTGCGTGCATGCATGCTTGGTTTCCTTTTATTCAGCATATTTACAATTCACCAAAGTTGTTGCATATATTTATAGTTCATACCATTTTATTGAATAGTAGTATTCCATTGAATAAATATACCATAATTTGCTCATTATTCATTAACTGATTATTTCATTCTTTTTAGGTCCTTATGAATAAAGATGCTTCAAACACCCTAAGATAAGACTTTGTGGAACTGTGATTTTATCATTCTTGGTAAATATTTGAGAGTGGAATTGCTGGGTCATAGGGTAGAAACAGTTAAATATCACAAGTCATCTGCTTTCCAAACTCTTGTGCTATTTTATACTTTCACCAACAATAGAAAAAAAAGTCCAGAGTGTACTATATACTTGCAAGGATTTGGTTATTCTCACTGGAGTTTTGTTATTGTTTTAATTTTGGTCATTCCTCAATTCCCAAATATACTGACTTAACACTCCTTTTCAGAAAAAAACAATTACTCATCCCCCCCCCAGCACTTCCACAGCCCTCTTATTTTTATTCAGTATGCCCCCAAATGCACCTAAGGCTCCTACAACCTCCCTGGATGGGTCCAGTACCATCTCTATCCTCACCTGTATCTCAGATTTTAAAAATCTATATGTGCTTTCTAATTGTGATTTTTATTCACCTTTTCCTGACAATTAATGGTTTTGGCATGTTTGCATATTCTTAACATTTGTAAAGTGTCTATTCAAGTCTTTTGTTCATTTTTAAAGAGTAATATTTTAAAAAAAACATACTGAATGTTGTCACTCTGTTCACAGCAGTCCAGTAGCCTTCTAATCACCTAGGAAAAGGCAAATTCCTTACAATATCCGTGAAGGCACCGCACAGCCTGCTGCAAGGAACTCTGTGACTCTTGGGGCTCCTAGAGATCTTGAACCACTAATTAGGGAGCCTCACAGGAACTTTCGGTCTCAGAGCCCCACCGGCCTGCTCTCCTGCTTCCTTTACTGCTTTCTGGAATAGTCCACCTAAAGCAGAAATCACTCTCAGATTTTCGATTCACTTTCTAGTTTTATTTTTTCTACGCCATTTATTTTGTTTGTTTGTTTGTTTATTTATTTATTTATTTTGGTGGTACTGGGATTCCTGGAAACCCTTCTTCCTCCGGGCTACACTCCCAGACACCTATTTTTATATTTGTATTTGGAAACAGGGTCTCTTAAGCCAGAGAGGCTGGCTTCGAACCTGCAAGATCCTCCTGTCTCCGCCTCCCAAGCACAGGTATTACAAATGTGTGCCACCATGCCCAGCTTTTTCTACACTATTTAATGTGATTATTTTTATATTTATTTTTACTTATTTTCCCCCTTCTATCTCTTGTTCCCTCTTTCCTCCCCTCCTTTGTTTACTTCCTTCTTCCTTCCTTAATTCATTCTTTTTATTTTTTATCTCGCTGAACCAAAACATAAGCTCTATGAGATAGGAAGCCTTTGCCCATTTATTCCACAATTGTTTTGTTTATTACTCACTCCCAGATCTTAGAACAAATGTTAACCTTCCTAAAGTATTCAGAAGATCATATGTCTGAACTATTTGAAAACTTTAACATAAATTGTTAGACTTCAATTATAATTCCGTTAAAACTATATTCATTCAAAAGCAGAAATAAACTTAAAATTTGTGTTTACAAACACAAAGCTGAAGCATTCATGAAATTTTTTAAGATAACACAGAGTAAATGCATAAACCAAAAGGCTTTCAAGGAACAAAGTGAAAAAATATATATAATATATATAATTATATATGTAATATATAGATATCATATATAATTACACAAATAAAAGTGTAAATATATAAATACATTTACATATATATATATATATATATATATATATATATATATATATATATATATTGCATGTAAGGAGATTTTGGTAGGTAAATTGATAACAAAGTAGAAGAAAAAAATAACCTTTACCAACGGCTTACTAAATGGCAAGAATTGTCAATCCTCGCCCAAGTCCCAGGAGAAACTATTACATCATTGCATATTAGAAAATTGAGGTCTTAGAATGTGTTTAATTTATTAAATTTATAACACTAGGTCAGTTCATTTATAGTGTTTACATTTTCTTTCTGTAATAACTAAATAAAGAGTACTTATATATCATAAAGTTATGAGCAAAGTAGTAAAATGAGCTCCATGAACCCACTGGCTAAGGAAAGAGGCCAGCCCCATTGCTAATGCTGCCGGAGGACATGCTTCCAGCCCAAGTAGATCCACTCACCCCACATAAACACTGCCTCAAAATAAAATGAAAAGGGCCAGGAAGGTAGCTCCATGGTAGAACACCTCTGAGTAAGCCCCCCCCACACACACACAGAAAGATGTAATTAGACTGCATAAAGTTGTCTCCGGTTATTTTTGTTTCTTATATAATAAATATGCCTCTGTAGTCCAGCCATGTCTAAACCCACAGCTATGGATCATGATTTCACGGCTCACCTGTATGTTCATCCTTCTGCTGACTTCTTTCACCAGAAATCAAAAGTAAGACAACATGATACTTATATAAGAAGACACAAATTGATCAGCAGGACTACACCAAATGGTAACTTAGTGCTATGGTTAGATACAGAATGGGCCCCTTGAAGAGCTTGTAAATTGGTATTCAGAGTTGATGTAAATGAGTCTTGAACATTGTAATCCCAGTAATGGATAAATCCACTGCAATAAATTTACTTGGGTGCTGCCTGGGCATGGCTGTGAGGGTGTGGCTGGAGGGGTAGATCCCTGGGGGTGGGACCTTGGAGATTATATATGGTTCCTTCTCTCCTGCTCGCCCTCTCCCCTTTCCTCTCTCCCCTCTCTCCTCCTCCTCCTCTTCCTTCTCTCTCTCTCTCTCTCTCTCTCTCTCTCTCTCCCTCCCTCCCTCCCTCCCTCCCTCCCTCCCTCCCTCCCCCCTCAAGCTTTTGGCCTCCACAATGTGCAAAACACAGGCCATGTGCTCTCCCTTTCTATGTCTCATACCAACATGCCTTGAGATTCATGGTTCCCAGCCTCACAGGGCCTGAACCCGAAACCCTAAGAAAATAAATCATTTCCTCCATGTTACGTGGTCGTATTGCATATTATTGCTATAAAAATGCTAACCAAAACACTTGGTATCTAACAAGAGCAAATCACTGATGTGTGGGAAAGGGTGAACTTTTAAGTAAATGCTATGATTCACCCTGAAAGGAACCCTAACTTACACTACACACAGCAACCAATTCCACCTGCATTAAACACTGAAAGACAAGCCTCTGAAACTTTAAGATGATAATAGAAATGAATATAACATCTTAGTCAAGAAAATCATTTTAGACCACACACACACACACACACACACACACACACACACACACACACACACAGTGCTAACCATAAAGGAAAAGATGGATAAATTCTAAGAGTAAGAAATTCTTTTCATCAAAGGATACCATTAAGAAAATAAAAACGGAAGCCACAAACCCTTAGAAGATATTTAGAACACCTATTATCAATCTCTTATTAAGGATTTCTTTAAGTATAGTCCTATCTACCCGGAAATAGTTACAACTTGAGTGCCTTATTCTTATTGTTTCTTTGTCTACTTATTACCAGAGCTTAGAAGAGTGGGCACCTGATACACTGTTATCAGACTTTTATGCCCTTTTCTGTTGCAGCACATCTAACATTTTACCTTGCTTTAAACAAAGGCAACTAACCATAGGTGGCATCGTTGTAGCATATATCATGTTCTCAATTACCTGTATGACAGCAAAGACTGATACTAGTAAAACTTCATTTAAGTTTTTTAATTCAATTGAACGAGAAGGTCATCGACACTTCAGTAATTGCTATTGAAAACCATTTGGCTAAAAGAGAAAAACACACCCATATATATACACACAAAATAAATCCTGACATAATCTTTACTGCAGATTATTCATTTTAAAAGAATCGCTTAGTGTGGTTCTTATAAGATCATCATTGCAATTATCTTGCCTAGGAAAATTTAGGATTCTAAAACAAAATAGGCAAACATAATTTATATAACCATACAAAGAAAGATAGCCTGTGCTTTCTCCTTATTTTTTTGTTGTTAAACAACTTCAAATAGAAAGTCTAATTTTTAAACTTAGCTCTAGATCTTCATTATAGAATAAATAGGAAGGAAATAGAGGATTGAGATGAAGGAAGCCGTTTGGCAATTCTGGGAGCTGCTCTCTTCTTCTGGACAGGCAGCATGGTGGCCAAAAGATGACCTCAGAGAAAGCCCTGATATGGTTTGAGCACCATTGAATGCTGGGGATCTGGTTATTTTCCCCCAGATAAAAAACTCAAGTCCTTAAGTCCTTCTGATTTCTTCTCTGCCTTCATTCCAAGAAGACAGGCTTGGTGTAGTCAAGGGCCTAAAATTCCTTTGTCTATGAATGTTTAAAAATGTGTTTCCACTTGAAAGCATGGCTGAGATAGGGGTGTGAATGAATATCTCAGATCAGAGATTTTATCTGCAAAGGCCTGAATCTGTTGTCTCATCCACTAGATAGTGGGTTCTCATAAGTATGGACTTTATGGTGTGTGTGTGTGTGTGTGTGTGTGTGTGTGTGTGTGTAGTTTAAAAAGTCACCATTAGGCAAATAAGCTCTATTGATAAAAAAACAAAGCCATCAAAGTGTCAGAATGTGTGATCAGCAGAAGTACATTATATCAGGGATCACTGGAACTTAAATGTTTTAAAGCATTCTAAAAAAGACACTGCATTGGCGGGGTGGGGGGCATTACAAGTATTATCCACGGAAGACTTAAAGTTCCAAAATATGAACACAAGTGTGGGAAACAGCTATTGAAAAAACCCCCATGATGAGCTGTTGATAAGCCAAATAAAGTAGTAGGTAGAGTATCACTCTTCCTACATAGAGATGGTGGCTCCTCCATTATGAAAACAACTTCTTATCCCAAACACCCGGGTTTCGGACACATCCATGTCACATACAAGCCATGTTCCCCTGAGTAAGGTCTACGATCACTCTTGGTTCTCTTGTGAAAGGAGAAGAAAAAAAAAAAAACATTGAACTCTTTGAGTTGTTCAAAATTTTAATGGGATGATGTACTTAAAGCACTTTGTAAACTGTAAGGCTCTACATAAATGTGATTCATCTATTTAAAGAATAATTATCAAAACAGATTCACCCCCGAGGAAAGAACAAAAGGAAATGGGCTTATTAAATTATAGCGAAAGGAATTTATATTAGGCAGCAGGAGAGGCATTCTGACTGTGATACTGATTACCAGGGAGGCGACAGAGTTGCTTTCTGAGGTTGAATGCCACCACTGCTTAAGAGAATTAAAACAATCTTGCCTGAAAGTAAAGGGATGGAGGATGTGACACTTTCTGCTGCTGTCCAGAATTGGGTACAAAGCTAATGAAATTCATTAGCCAGCTCAGTCTTCTAAAGACAGACTTACACCATGTTTCTTGGGGCTCCGAGGAATCTAACAGCATCAAACCATGTAATTCTAAAGCATTTGCTGGCTCCTTCTTGTCAAAATTGAATGAAAACCTGATTCTCCTCCACCATTATCCCCAAGTGAAGCTTTTTAAAAATAAGTCCCCAACCTATATATAAAAAAAAAACTTGATAACATTTTGCCAAATATGCATAGTCATCCTTGGAGAAACTCAGGGGGCAAGAAAATGACATTGTGTTCCCTGGTCTCTCTAAAAGGGACATCAAGAGCCTGCTCTGTGCAGGGTTGTACGGTAAGTTCTGGGAAGACAGATAAAACAAGCAGACACAGTTTCTGCTTCAAGGATCCTGCCTAGTGGGACAGCTGAACATTATTCAAAGCCACATTATGATAATAAGTGATCCCAAAGTGTATAATAAAGGGGCTTCAGCAACAGGACAAAGTCAGAGAAAGAGAAGATGGAGCAGATAACAGAGAAGAATAGGTGTTAACTAGGCAAATGGACTGCTTGGAGTTTTTTAAGCAGAGAGAATGGTGGGTACAAAGGCTGTAGCAAAAGGGTACCCAGTGAATGCAGTGATCTCAAAGAAGGCTGTGGAGCAGCCTCACAGGGCAGGGGCAAGGAGGAGATGAGGAGTGAGCACTGGAGAGGACCAGACCAGAGAGGGACTTTTAGGCCATGTTTAGACTCTTGGTCTTCATCCTCTTCATCCTCATGCTAATACAAAATCACTGCTGCAATGCAAACAAAGAGAAAATCAAATCATGGAACAGACCTAAGAATTGCATGTGGGAGGGATAAGGAATGGCCTTACCCACTTAGACAGGAAAGTAAGAGAGGATGGGTCAAAATCTCTGAATGCTCCTTAAGGGACAGGTGTGCCACTGGCAACCCTATCTCCCCTGCACCAGGCCCCCATGCAACTCTACCATGGGGCCTGATCACCATGGTCTACGCAGTCAAGCAAGCCATTTGCCCCCACAGAAGCTGATGATGAGTACAGAGTGTGTAGATGATGGCAGACTATATGGAAGAGGCATGTCCTAGGAAGGAATGAGTGCACAGAGGGGTCAGGGTGGTGCCTGACATTGTGAATCTCTTTCTACCTGCTGTGGCTTGGATCTGGAGCCTCTTCCCAAAAGCTCATGTATTCACACCCGTTCCCAATTGCAGCAGGGACCAGAGATGGGGCTGCTTGGAGGAGACAGGTCATTTGGGGTGGGGCCTTAAGAGTTTTGTCCCCAGCTCCTTCCTTTTTCTCTCTCTGCTTCCTGGCTGCCAAGAGCTAAGCATCTTCCCTCTGCCACACTCTACCACTAAAATGTTTCTGCTTTGCAGCAGGCCAGTCATAGACTGAAACTTTCAAACTCTGAACCAAAATAAATCTTTCTTCCTCTAAATTTTCTTGTCAGATATTTTGGCCACAGCAATGAAAAACCTCACATACTACCTAACTCAAAAGGCAGACCGGAAAAATAAACCATCATCCAAGCTTCTTTCTAGTTTAGGTAATGGCTATCTATATTAAAAATGTTTCTACTATTAGTAGTTCTGTATTTATAAAAGGAGAAGAAAAAAACTGCTGGCAGGGAAATAATAACAAAATATATGATCCACAGAGGTGGTGGGAAGATATAATGTTATTTTACATATTTGATATAGAGCCTAAATTAAGCCATAGAAGAGAGCCCATGAATCTTCACAGCCTCATTATCAAGCCTTCTTAAACCTCAAATACAGAAAAATACATTTCATAAACAAAGACCCAATAGGATTTTAATAGTATAATAAATTTCACAGACATTTGCACTAATCACATTTCATTACATTTTTAAAAAAGAAATTCCAATTGATGGAGAATCAGATTTTGGAAGAGGTTTCAAAATACCTTATGGGCAACTAGTGTTTTTTAAAATGTTTTTAATAGACAAGTATCTTGGAACTGAGAATTTATACACATACCTTTTTCCCTGTGTCCCCACTTCATTTTATCAAGGGTCAACCTTCTAAGTTCCATATGCACATTTTTCTTCCAAACCTTTCCAAATGCAAGAAATTCAGACCTCAATTTGAGTTATCAATCCCTAAGGTGTCCTGTGTTTCTGAATGCCTTCCAGCAACTCCATATTTTTCTGTATGTAGAACTTCCTAATGCAAGTTTCTATCTCTTACTGATTGCATTGAAGACACCCTGGTCTGAATGTCATCACTAAAATAAATTTCAAGGTTGTCTAGCACAACCCTTAAATTAGAGCAAGAAGGGCACTTGCAGGTATAAGAAGTCTAGAGGGCCAAGAGGGTATAATCATCTAGAACCACAGGCACCTTCTAGACTGCTTAAGTACCTAGAACCCTAGACTTCCATTCCCAAACAATCCTAAGCCTACTTCAAGACTGCATTCATTTACCCAGTGGCTGACTGTTCAATCAGAGACACTCTAGTACTGAGAGGCCGCCAAACGGTAGCTGTTTTAAAGGCAAATGGATGTAAAGTCTAGGACATCCATACAAGCAAGCATAAGGCACTCTGAGATGCTAAAGGTTCTAGGAGTGGAAAGAGAGGGGTCAAGTAGAGGCTAAGGAATGAGAGAGGGTTCTTCTTATGCAGTCATAGGCTGCTGCAAGTACTCCAAGATGTATAAGAATTTTACATTAAAACTTAATCATCTAGGTCATTCTGACCAGTGCTTCTCAATGTTTAATATGGAGATTCCTAAAAATGTAGATTTAAATTCAGAAAATTTAGGGAAGGGGATGAAAGTCTCCATTTCTAATAAACTCAAGATGGTGTCGATACTGCCCACAAGTATTTTAAGTAAAAAAGGCATGGAGGTAAATTTGTCAAGGAAGAAAATTATACACAGATTTTTTTTAGCAATTTGTTAGCTTGACTTGTAGCTTTTAAATAACTGTGGTATGGTGGTCTCTATTTGTATTCTTGTCCTAACCCAGCAAATGTGAGGGGTGTCCCTGAACTCCTCATTCATCAGAGTGAGTTGGCCATTTCCACGGGGTGTTCATTTTAAGGAAAGATTTTATTTGGAGGACAAAGTTTTGAAAAATAATTATTTTCAGCCATTCATTTTGCTTCTCACAATGCCCCACCCAGTGTGTGGCCCAAGGGGCCCATGTACACTAGTACTGGTGCTATGACAAACTGAGGGTACACCCTCCTGTCCTCACTACTCCAAGTCCTCTGGTTACACCTCTCTCAGAAGACATCTCCTAAATAGGAAGCAGTGCAGCCAGGCCAGAGAGTAGAAGCTCAGCACTTTTACTAGGAAAGCACTTGTTTCCAGCAGGTGCATGTTTGCCTGCCACTTAGACATAGAGTTATCCCAGATGTTCCAAGTATAGATTTACTGTGTGCACTTGAATGTCAAGTTGTTCAGCATCATTGGTTGATGACTCATTTCTCCATTCTATCACCTCTGCTGGTTTGTTAAAGATCAGTTGACTTTATTTATGTGAGTTTATTTCTCAGCTCTCTATTCTGTTTCATTAATCTATTAGTCTGTTCTTTTGCCACTAACAATCACACACTGTCTTGATTACTGCAGCTTTCCAGTTAAGTTGCTTTCTAGGTAAGTTAGTCAGGGAGGGCCAGTCATCGGCTTCATTCTTCTCTCTCAATATTATGTTGTCTATTCTAGGTCTTTCACCTCTCTACATAAACAAGACTTAGTCTGTTAATAGCTACGAAGCAACTTGCTGGGGTTTTGACAAGGACTGCCTTCAATCTATAGATCGAGTTGGGAAGAACTGACATCTTGACAATATTGGGTTCTCCTATTGATGACCATGAAACAGCTCTCCATTTATGTAGTTCTTCTTTGATTTTTCATCAAAGTTGCACAGATTTCCCATTTAGAGCTTGTACATATTTTGTGAGATTTACACCTAAGTATTTCACTTTTGGGGTGTTTATGTAAGTGAGGCCGCCTTCTGTTCTATCTCCCAAAAGAATGTTCACCTTTTTCCACTCTTCCCTCTGCCTAAGCTGATTCTTACTGGACATTTAGGTCTTAGTTCCCCTGTTACTGTGTTTGGGAAATCTTTCTAAGGCACACATTTAATCATCCATTCATTTCTGCATTCATTTACCACCTACTGCATGCTATATAATATCCTAATCTATGAAGATACAACAGAGATTTAAAAATGCCTGACCTTCATAGAATCTGAACTCAAATGGTGGGATAACAAATACCTGTAAACACAGGAAAATCTTTCCATCAGCAACCCACCTGTGGAGATAAGTATGGAGTGAATGAGTGAGCAAGTGTTGACGCTCTCTGCCTGTCCCTCTGGTTGCCAAAGAACTTCATTTTGCTTCTTCCTTCTCCAAATTTTTAAGAAATAGATGGGGATTTATTTTCTACTGACTGCAACTCCTAATTTGATTCAATGATGAGTTCACCTTCAGTTTTTAATGAACACATCAATGATCAACTGGATGATGTTTTAGGAACTGCATTTGGGACTATGAACTATTCTATGAAAATCTGCAAACAAAATATTAAATATGAGATAAGGGGTGTCTTTTGAAATACTTGAATCTGTTAGGAAGAAGCCAGGAACATAGAAGAATCACTACCTTCTTTATTTTGAATTAGAATTTTGCCAGAAGTGGTAGGTATGTACTTATAATTCTAGTACTGAGAAGGCTAAGACAGGAAGATCACAGGTTCATAGCTAGCTTCAGAGAAACTTAGTGAGGCTTTCTGCAATTTAGTGAGACTCTGTTTCAAAAAATGAAAATAAACAAAAAATGAATATAAGTAAAAATGAAATAGGGCTAGGGGAGTAGTTCAGCCAGTAGTTGCCCCTGGGTTCAGTCCCCAGTACCAAAAAAATTAATAAATTATTTAATTAAAACTTCTCCTACTCCCATCCTAAATTCTAAATAAAGTTAAAACTCCCTATTAACTACCAGAGTCAGGCTCAATTTAAGCACTATTAGTATTTTTTTTCTTTTTTAGGGGGGTAATTTTTCATTTTGTTAATCCTTCAAGGTGTTCTATTGGGGAGAAAAATAGTGAGGACCATCAGTAGAAACATTATTGAAGCCACCAAAGTTTTACTATCAGCCAGAACATTCACAAATAAAAATGAAGATGAGAAAATGCATCGCTAAAAATCTAATGTGCAGTTGGTTAAATGATAAACCAATTTGAATTAGTGAATACTAATTGAAAAACTGCATGACAAAGTATTTTCCCATTAAAGCAGGAATTTGCTGAAGGCATTTTCAATTATTTATCATGCTTCAGTAAAAAGCTTCACACATCCTAACAACATAGTGTCTTTTCCAACTTTGCCTACTGATCGAATTTTGAACACAATGACTACCTTGCCCAAATGACTTTAAAAATTATATGCCAATGACCTTGACAATGTTCTTTCATTTTTATTAGGTTCTTTTTTTCCCTCTCTCTCTCCCTACCATCCTCACACCTAACTGCACAGATGCGTTTAACTTGAGAACCTAATTATTATCTAAGAGTGTTAATATTTTAACCTTATCATGGCTTATCTACATTCCAGAAGTTCACAGTGTGCTATGCTTTCCTAGATGCATAGAATATTTAAAAGTTTTGACCATCTAAGAGGACATTTTAGATGAAGGACTATCTCCCTTTGAAGTACACAAATATTTGAATGTCCTTTCAATTGCTTAGATAACTTACTCTTCTCAAAAATCAGGGCAGAGGTGACTGCTGGGAGCCAAAATTGTAGATTCCGAGCCTACAGGGAAGGGAATACATCTGGAACATAATACCCTGTTGGTGTGCTCAATAAATGTTTATTAATGAGCCCCATTTTTTGACCCAGGCATAGAAAATAAATCCAAGGAAGGAAGATTATGCAAATAGGCAAAAAGGTCACCCAGCCCTACATGGGGGTGTGGCCCAGGGTGGGGGCAGAGCCAAGTCATTCAGGTGACAGGACATTCTCCTGGGTGTATAGCAGTAACCCTGACAACTCTCATCCCAACAGTTATCTATTCCATTATAGAATAACGTAGAAGAACATTTCAGTAGGTGTCTGTGGAAAGTGCTGCTTGAGATAAAAATGGTCCTCTTCTTATAACCGCTTAAAGAGATTCTTGGGCCAGAGGCTCCTGATGAGGCATGAATGATGAAGAAGAGAATTATCCAGGTGTGGTGAGGCATGCTTGTAATCCCAGTACTTTGGAGGGTAAAGCAGAAAGACTGTAGGTTCAAAGCCAGCCTGAGAAATTTAGGCTGTCAGCAACTCGGACCCTGCTTCAAAATAAAAAATAAAATAGGGCTGGGGGGGGTATAGCTCAGAAGTAGAATGCCCTTGGGTTCAATCCCCAGCACCACAAAGAAAAAAAAAAGAGCTAATCGAAGTGGGATCTAGAAGATTTATTAACAAGGAATGTGTGTACCGTGTTATTGTGGGCTAGCAGAAGCACACTCATGAAGCCAGGCTTAAATAAAAATCTCCACAGTGAATTAATACATCATGGAAGTAGCATGTTAGAAAGAATTATAAGTATCTGAAATTCATGTCATCCAGACCGATGACATTGGGCACTGGCCACTCCAAAGGCAAACTCTACAAAACCATATTCTCCTCCTCTGCTATAAGACAGAAAAGCCAAAAAAACAGTTACCAGGATGCCTTATAAGGCATCATCTGTTTTTTCTCCCCAATGCTGCAGAAAAGAATGTTTGTGTGATTTGGCACCAGTCATTAGCCATTTAAAATTATTGTTTTTAATCTAGTAAGTAAAGTAGAAATTTGCAAGGGTTTATTTTAATAAAATATTTATGATACTTCAGGAAAATAGCTAACTATGATCTGAAAATGAAAATTTAAGTGATCTGGCCTCTCCCCAGTAGGATGCACAGCTCCAAGTACACACATGCACACACGAAAGCCTGGCGCATCTCACATGAGACGAGATTTCAGAGACATTCTCTTCTTTTAATTGAAATCCTATCTGAAAGGAAGATTATCTCTTTTCCTTCTGTTACACTAATCTTTTCTAGCCTGAAGGCCCATAACTTGTGAATTATTAAACAATCATATTTGTAGCAGCAAATTGATTTCCGAGAGAATCCATATTGATTGAGATATTTAAGACTAATGATTTTGAGGTTAAGGTGTTTAGATATTATTACGTCTGATGAACTAAATTGGTAGGCTATTGTATTGTTTTGTTGCTATTTATATTGCTTTCCATTAACAGATCATTCCATTTGCTCTGCAGCCTTGAATTCACCTATCAGACCAAGAGATGAGCCAGTTTTTCTGCCTGCCAAAGTGCTTTAGATGCTAAAACGATGCCAGGAGTTGCCAACATTGATAAGTTAGCTGATTAGCCACCTAACTATCAGGACTGGAAATCATAGCTATAATTGTCGGTCAGGCTAATTAATCTCACTCTCTTCCAGCAATTCAGGAGGTATCCCCAAGCCATGAATAACTGCCAGTGCATCATGTAAGTATCACCAGACGGGAGCACAGTGGCCAAAACCTGGTAAATCAATCACTAGTTACCAGAAAAACGAAGGCCAAGTGCATTGTCAAATGTTATCTACTTCACTATAGGTCAGCACCTTCTTCTTCAGACACAAAAGGCAACCTGCATTCACATGCCCTTAACTATCAGAGAAGCTATGCAGTGACTCAACTGCTCAGAGCACCATGATGCTGGAACCCTGGAAGTTATGGCCCCAACACACAAAAAGAAGAATTATCTCTTTGATGCCAGTGCTGCCGGAAACCTGAGTGCAGTGTCTGCCCTCATTGGCTGGCTATGGAAACTTGGTCAGAATATTGAACACAACCAGGCCTCTGTATTTAATACGAAAGATGAGCCAATAGTTACTGTATAAGTTCACCTAGAATAACACAAATAAAAGACTTACTTTTTAGAGTTTGGTATGGGTGCATATATATACTCTTGTTCTATCTGAAGATGCAGTGAGAGACCATCTGAGGTTTGTAAGGCTGAGGAGTGAGCGTGTGATTCTGAGATTTTCTTTCTCTTTCACCCCAGATATAAAACATCACGAGGCCTTGGTGCTCCTCCCTTCACAGTGTATCCAGAGAATCCAACCACTTCTTCCTACTGCCATGTCTACCTCTGGAATCCAAGCCACTGTCCCTGTCTCCTGGACGATAGCATTGGCCTTCTCATGCACCCCTGTTTCTGTTCCAGGTCCTCTCCTAATCTATTAATTGAACAACTGCTGGAATGATCCTTTTAAAACATCAGTGAGAGCTGGGGTAGCTCATGTGCTTATTATGCAAAGGCCCTGGGTTTGATCCCCAGCACCAATAGTAAAAATATAAGTAACATCAGGTCCCTCCTCTTCTCAAAATCCTAAAATGGTTTTAACTCATTGGTGTAAAAAGCACAGTCTCAACATTTACCTAATGCCCCTACACCTCTATGATGTCTTTTTCTCCTCTGACCTCACCTCCCACAATCTCCCTTCAGTATACTGTATCCCAATCTCATTACCACCTCAACGTCCTTGAACAGGTCAGACAAGGTCATTCCTCAGAACATCTGCACCTGCGATTCTCAATACCTGAAACGCACACCTCCCAAACCTCCACAAACCACTCCCCCCACTTCTTCATGCCTTTTTGCAAATATTATTTCCCCAAAGAAGCTTTTCCTCACCATCCTATGCCAAGTCACACACCAAATCTCCTCTCCTTATTCTCTGTTTTTTTTTTTTTTTTTTACCACTGGATATTCTATTTATTATCCTTCTTTATTTTCTTGCTAAACTGTAAGCTCTATGCTTCCAGGGACTGTATTCCAGTGTCCCTAGCAGTTGATGAATAAATGTATATTAAAAAGTAAAAAGAGAAATGAATTACAAACCTAGCTTGCACTCCAGTGTCATTCTTGATTCTTATGAACCAGTAAGTATATCCCTATTCGGAAACTATGCTGCCATTAATGGGTTCTCATGCCCGTGTTACAACACTGCAAATTTGTCACAAGACCTTACGTAACTCCCTGGCTTAAAATCAAAGTAGAAAGAGACAACAGCCATTATTGGAGCCATAATCATCAACATGTCTACTTATTAAAAGAACAAAAGTAGGTAACTTGCAACTATGTTCATCTTCCCAAAAATCTTGTTAATTGACTTGAGCCTTTGAAATTCCCCATCTCACAATAACCTGACCCAGACTGTTGTGGGTGTTCATTTTCCAAAGGGAGTAAATGAGAGCAATAAAAAGACTGACATGCCTTAAAATGAAATTCACAATATTTTTATTCCTAAACCACATATACATTAGTCTCCAAAGTTCTCAGGTTAAAAAATATTTTTAAAAGGCTGGTTTATAATTTTTTAAATGGAAAATGGGCTGCAGCACTTTAAAACTTCTCAGTTGGAAAGGGATATTTTTGGTCAATGATCTATTTTTATTTCTGCTCTGCTGTTTCTCAAGGAGTCCAATGACAAGGACCTGTCCTTCAAAGTTTTAGTCTGTGGGCACAGAATTAGCATTTTCAATTACTTTCCTCGGATGAAGTATACAGGTCTCTTTGCTCCCATCCCCCTGCCCCTCTCTTAGACTCTCTCCCCTCAGAGGATAAAGAGGCCAGTTTCTGGGTTATATTTCCTTTTTTTCCCCCAGATTTTTTCTCAGCAAGCTATAAACATGTTTTTTAAAGTAACTTATAAATATTTTTCCCAAAAAAGAACTACACGTACAATTTAAACATCATGTGATGTTTGCTTAAATGGTTGCGCTATCTATTTTAGTTAACAAATTTGTTTTATGTCACTCTTAATCAACAGACATATATTTTTCTTACTCCTATTGATTCTGCAGCAAAGCCAGTTAATGTTATTATCTTGGATAGTGTGCTCAGAACAGTTATCCTTCCAGACATTTTTTAATAAAAGCAAACATCAACTGGGAACTCAGAAATGAAATCAGATCGCTTTATCAACCAAGAAGCAGCCACTGTTCTATTTCACATTCTTCTTTCAACATTCTACCACGTAACAACCTTTTTAATACAACAATCTGGTCAGATCAAGGACAGATATAAAAAGGGGAAGACAAAAAAAAAAAAAAAGCAACTTCTGCCTAATTGCTGGTAAAGCTAGTATCCAAAGAAGAAAAATCAGGAAGTATAGAAAGTCAGGTGCTCATGTAACGGGAGCTATGTATTCTTCTACAAGACAGTCGCCTTGCCAATTCAGCAGATGATCTTGAAGGGCCCTTTATTCTGGCTCTGGTCTCTATTAAGTCTGAGATTAATGATTCTCAAGCACTTTGGAAATACACTGTGTTCACTACAAAGGCACTCAGGGAATCTGAAAGAACCCACTTCAAATCTAAAAACTGTATATTCTGCTGCTCTACTTTAAGCCACGAGGGGAGCTGCTAGAGACAAATAAGTCTGGGATCTAACTTCTTTGATTACAAAAAGTCATCTTTAGCCAAGTACGATAAAGAAAAAAGGTAATGGACTGAATAACCAGGACGTCTCTTACACCAGTGGGAATGGACCACATTTGTTGAGCACCTCATACATGCCTGTCCCCAGTGGGATTCTTGACATAGACCATTTTAAGGAATCAATGCTCAGGACAAATCATCTTGCTCTCTTACTCCTAGAATTTCTGCATCAAATTTCCTTAACCCATGATGAATATTTCAAGAGAGCTGCTTTCCATGATGGAGACCACTGTCTTCTGGACATTTATTAGTCTCACAATCCTCAGGGCTGAAATCTACTTCAAAGCACATCCATAATGTGTCGAAGCCTGATAGAAATTTCCACTCTAAGCTTCTTTGGAAGGTGTATGTAACACAATTGCTAGTAAAGTGCTACACAAAAAGTATGAAAGCGTCAGCTCTCAAGGACGTGTAAATGTAAATCACCCTAAGAGACCTAAATCAGTAACTCACTTTAGCCTATGTAAGTATGTCCCTACATGCGAAAGGAAAAGATGCTTCTAAATGTGTGATTACTTCCCTTCTTTCAGCTACCCTGGACTCCCTTCTTAATATAAAAATAAGTTTGAGAGACATCAACTAGACTAATACACCAAGAGTCTGCAAACATTGAAGCTACTGGGAGAATGTGTAAATCATGTCAGTACCACTGGCTTGTTATTAATAAGTTTTCTTTTACCAGTATAAAGTTTTCCTTTAGCACTGGGTTTCTATAACCCAGTGTCTTCATCAGTCTGACATTTACCTGGTAATATCTTTTTGTGTTTGTATGTGTGGTACTGGGGATGGAACTCAGGAGTCTTCTACCTCTGGGCTACACTTTCAGACCTATTTTATATTTTATTAGGAAACAGGGTCTCACTAAGTTGCTGATAACCTCACAAAGTAGCTGAGGCTGGCTTTGAACTTGTGAGATCCTCCTGTCTCAGCCTCCCAAATACTGAGATTATAAGCTTGCACCACCATACCTGGTTTGGGAATATCTTTCTAAAGCAACATCCTTCAGCGATAAATACCCCTTAACTGTGGGCTCATTGAACAAAGGTAACATTTATTCATCTCTGCATTTTACAAAGGCAGGCCATGGTAGCACCCCCAGCCTCCATTGAAGCCCAACTACTAGTTAGACTCATTTTTATTACCCTTCGATAGTAAGGTTTGTAGGTTTGTGTTTTGTTTTGTGCTTAAAGGATGTATTGTACTTGGATAACTCTGCTTTTCTTTCTTATTTCTCTTATGACTTTCATAAGAAAGAAAAGAGAGGGGGGAGTGAGAGAATGTGGTATGTGTGTGCATGTATGTGTGTGTGTGCACGTGTGCGTATGTGTGTTTGTGCATGCACATGCACGTGTTTAGGCACATTATGTTCTGTTTGTCACGTAGGTTAATTGCTCTGGAGGGAAAATAAGTAAATTCAGAGCTTCCTCTCTTTCTCAGTTAGTTTGATGGTGGTGAATCCCAGATTATGGAGATTAAGTCAGTTTCTTATATTCTACTCAGTAACATTTATATTTATATTCACAAAGGGGTGAAAAACAGTGGAATCAATCTCTCTCTCTCTCTCTCTCTCTCTCTCTCTCTCTCTCTCTCTCTCTCCTTTCTGTGTTTAGAGAAATTCTGTGAATCTTGTTCAAGCAAGAAATTACATAAATGCATCATTACTGACTTAAAACATTTTTCTTAAGCAAAAACTGTCTTTCCTCTAGACTAGCACATTTCCTCTAGGGCACTGGACCTACTTGTCCAGTGCTTAGAAGTCAAGTCCTAAAGCCATCTAATGCTATCAGAAAGAAAAATTATTATAAACATGATTATAAACCTGAGTACTATACAAACAAACACATTTCTCAATGAGGAGTTACAGATTTTTTAAACCTTCGGTATGAAGTAGGCTAAATTTTAGAAGTTTTTCGGTATACTTACAATCTTGATTTTTTACCTTGCATTTGTAGAATACTGTCTCCAACCCTCCTATGTAGACTGTGAGAACTGGGAAGGTTCTTAAAGATGACCCCTCACTGCCTGTATAAAACTAAAGCACAGAAAATAAATTAACAGCTAACATTCGACAGCTGGCAGGTTCCTGGGCCTCCAAGAACCCCAGTGTTCCCACTCTCTGCCTAGCAGATTTCTTCTGTGCATCGTTTATTATCCTGAGTGTCTGGGACTTCCTGAGTTGGTGGGTGGGAACAGTCTACTGGATGAATGGAGAAACTGAGACAAAGAGAAGCAATTTGCATAATATAAAAGGTTGGCAAATGGCTATGGTAGTTCATATTCACCTCCTCCAACTTTCACCCTGACCTTTCCATGTGCTTTATAAAGTAAAGAGTTTTATGGGGACACAGCCTCTCACTCACTTCTGATTTATCTAAGGCTGCTTTTGTATTCTGATGGCAGAACAAGCCATTTGCCATGCAGACTCTAGAAACAGCAAAGCAGAAAATATTTACTAGCAGGCCCTGCAGAACAAGTTTGCCAGTCTTTGGTGTAAGGTATTTGGATGATGTCAAAATCACTAGTAGGATATAGATAGTAGAACACAGGAAGTAAAATGTTATCTAGTCAACTGTGCTAACCCTAACCCTACAGAATCCAGAAGGATCCCCTGGACACTGCAGGCTCAATTCTGCAAAGGCCTACTTACTGTCTACCTGTCAACCTCTATCTGCATTGCCTCTGTACCCCAGCGCTGTGTGCTGTGCTACTGAATTCCAGTCTCTTCAATGACTGAGGACAAAGAGCCACATCTGTGCAAGCAGCTCTTTACCTTCCACTGATGCACAGGTGCTTTGTAGACCTGTCATGTATCCATGCAGTGGACAAAACAAGAATTGTGATAAAACAAGAACTGTGGGGCACTCAGGCTTCTTGAAGAAGGAGGCCCAGGTTTCCTTCCTTTACTGTCCTCTTCTCATCTCCCTCTTTTCTCAGATCAAATTCCTAGAGTCCATTAGGCTTTGCACTGAAACAGGCAAATATTCCAGGGATGAAAGCCACAGTGGCCACATACACATGGGTCAGACCTCTCCTCTTCTACTCTTCCTAAAGAGTCAGCCAGGCTTAGAGAAGTGAGAAGTTTGCAGCATGCTTATGCTCACTCACTGGCTCTCTTGCTCTCTCTCTCTCCCTCCCTCCCTCCCTCCCTCCCCATCTGTCTGTCTCCTTCCCTTCCTTTCTCTTCTCTTCTCTTCTCTTCTCTTCTCTTCTCTTCTCTTCTCTTCTCTTCTCTTCTCTCTCTCTCTCTCTCTCTCTCTCTCTCTCTCTCTCCTCTCCCTCTCCCTCTCCCTCTCCCTCTCCCTCTCCCTCTCCCCCTCCCTCCCTCTTCTGTTTTTTCTTTCCCTTGGAATTATGGAAGCTAGTCTGGCCTAATCATACATGTAGCTTATGCTGGCTTGGAAACTGAGAAGCGCCTCTAGCCTGCTCACTCACTAATTCTTTGTTCTGATCAGCTCCCCAGGCTGTGGTGGAGATGTGCTGAAAAGGCCTTTCCATCAAAGAGTGTTGTTATGGGACACAGGATTGACTCTGTAGAACTGTAAGGCTCTCCTCCCAAAGCTCTGGCTTGCCAGAGTTCTGCTTTGAGATTTGCCACTAAACAGAAATACAATGTCATCCCTATTCCCATACCACCCTCTACCCTAACCTCCATTTTTCAGGCACTATCTTGTTCATAAATAACAAGAATTGTGATAAAACAAGAACTGTGGGGCACTCAGGTGGGGGTTCAGGTGGTGGATAGCTCAGTGATGGCCAGGATTCTTAGATTCTTGGGTCTTCTGACACAATATCAGGAAGACAATGTAATGTACAATCATGGAACATTAACATCTGGGTTCAAAATCTGGAATGAGCCATATCCTAAAGGTCTGGTAGGTAACTCAAACTCCATGCCCTGAGTTCTTCTACTGCCAAATGGGGATAGTGACCATCTCTCCTTCATAGAAGTGTTACAAAATTAAATGGGCTAATTGAGGTACAATATATATAAGTGTGACAGACACCAAAGTAATGACTACGTCTAATAATTGGGACAAAATTTGAAATTTCATTTCTCAGGAAAACTTTGATCAACACATTACACATCTACTCAAGCCAACCAACTTCAGAACAAAAAGAGCTTAATAACCATTTTAATGTGCTTATTTAACTGAGCTACTCGCTCCTTTTAAAATAATTCCTAAACCAGCAGAATCTCCAGAACGCAACGATGCAATATTTAAGTGGACCCCTCTCAAGGGAAGTTTTTAAAGCATCACATCGCTATACCCAAGGACTCTTCCTTATGAAACCATTCTTTCTCTCCTTTCTTTCCTTGCTATCCAGTTCAATCCTCACATTCTAGCCTCAAATTCCTTCATTCATGAAGCTCATATAATTACCCTATTTGTGCTGTCCCACATCCTAAATTGTTTTGCCTTACTGTGAATGCATGTGGTACCAGGCATGGCATGATAATCCTGATTAGGAAAGTTCACTAGCTATGCCCTAATGTCTGCTGTTGTTGCTTGATCAAACAGCCCTGCTGCCCAAGTTTGAGTCCTGTATATCCACTGCCTTTTAGATGTTTCTAGCTAGATGTCCCAGAAAAACCCCAAACCTGGCAATACTTTTTTAACCCCAAGCCTGTTCCATTTTTTATATTCCCCAACTTGACTAATGATATTTGTAATTTTTTCAAACCATAAATCCATCACAATTTCTCCCATCACCCCTTTCCTCATATATGATGAGTGATCAGCCTTTTCTGCTTTATCTATGGAACAATGGTTAAATCTACGGCACCCCTCCAACTTATACCAGTCTCCACCCACACAGTCTCATCCAAAACCACAACAAATGTCTCCAGTTATGACCCTAATCGCTTTAATCAAGCATCCAAGGAGGTGTTTCTTTAATCTCTGGCTGGACCACTCCTCTTCCATGCTTGCATTACTTATTCATGCTTATCTTCCAGATAAACGCACACCTCTTGTCAGAACATACAATATCCCTCACCACTCTGCCTGTTGACTGAATAACCTTGCTCCCTCTCTTGCTTCCACTTGATCATCTTTCATTCTGTGCCCCAACAATATAAATCTATGGAACGAACAGTTTCCAGATCATGTCAGGTGCTCTTCTGCCTTTATATATGCTCTTCTCTTGCCTGGGAATACCTATGCCTATCCTACCCACAGAAAATCTATTTGTCCACAAAGTCTCAGCTAAATATGATCCATTTGTACCCTGTCCTGTCTGTGCTATTTACTGGGTATCTCACTAAAGCCAGATCACGTTCTAGAAGCTGCTTCTACAGTGGTCCACATAAAAATCATCTCTGGAGGTTGGAGTGTTTGTCCTTCATGTCACCCCTGGCCCCTGTGCAGCTCTACATTATAACAAGAATATGATTAAATGAGAGTTGTGTGTATACCTGTTTTCCATTCATGAGTGTCATACTCAAAATATATGTTGAAAGAATAAAAAAAAAACCTATTCTTTGCTATGTCACCTAATTTGTCCTCTAGTTTTATTAGATTTCTCAAAGGACACTATGTAATACAAGTCACAATGGTCAACATAGACTTTGGGATTTTAGTTCCAAACTCATTTCCATTGTTTAGCTTTGTGACCTTACCTAGTCTCTGTATCACCTACAAAGTGGGGACAATACCGGCACCCTATTTCATGATACTGCCACGAAGAGCAGCCATGATCACACATTTTTTCAATAAATGTTACCTCATATTATTTTGCATTTAATACAGATTATCTACACATGGAAAAGACTAAAAATTAAAAATTAATCTCTTGGTTCCAATAGTTACTTACTCTACAAATTTTACCCTATGATTTTCAATTGTGTTGACTCTAAAGAGTTAAATACACACATGCACAGATACCCATATGAATTTTCCCAACCAAGGCTTGTCATCTGAGGATGAAGGTGGAGGAAGGGAGTGCTGCTGGTTATGGATGTTAAATAAACAATTTTTTCTTACAACAAACCCCTGGCACCCTGTTCTCACCATGTCATGGCCCGAGATGACTTAGTGTCTCCCAAGCATGACCAAGCGATTAGCGGGGCCGTGTCTGTGCATCTCGACAGTAATGGGAGCTCTCTTTCCATTTGCCATGTATTGAAGCCTGAGCGCTTCGCTGCTTCGTGCATTTTCAGCTTGATGAATTCATTATTCTCCATATTTTTCTTCTCCTTTCTTCAGAGAAAACCTTTCCCCCAAATGCCAGGACTTTCTCCCCCGTGTAAAAAAATAGGTGATTTTTAAATGCAAAAAAAAAAAATTTGATCTGTTTGTGACAACTTAACTGTACCCAACACCACTTAAGGAACAGTAGAGAATGACAGAATGTAATTCTCTGATACAAAAACCACAGTATTGCTTCTAACTGGATAGAAATGCACAGGGTATTCTACCCAGTTGGGTATTTTGTTTTTGTTTTTGGTACTGGAGATTGAACATGGGGCAGCCTGCATCTGAGCTACAACCCCAGCCCTATTTTATTTTGAAACAGGGTCTCACTAAGTGGCAAAGAACCTTACTAAGTTGCTGAGGCTGTCCATAAACCTACAACCTTCCTGCCTCAGCATCCCAAGTACTGGGATTACAAGCATGTGCCATGACACCCAGTAAATTGGTCTTTTTCTAAAAAGAAAGTATGATTTTAAGATATGAAAGTGAAGAGAATAAAGGCCAAAACTTGTCCTTGCTCTAGATGAGCAATGGTGTGCTGGTCTGTACCACTGAAGTGAGAGCTCATCTCCCACCCTGGCTTCTGTCTTCCCAATAGGCACAGCGCTCTCACACCTGGTATGCCTTCTTCATTGCTCCTCCCACTCAGAGAGCATCTGTCCACCCAGGCGCCCACTCATGTTCACAGTGTACTGTGAAGAGAGGAGGGCAATTTCCATAGGGCTCATGCTTTAGTTAGACATTTCTGAGAGAAAAGGAGAAGAAGGATTATTTCAATGGAATGGAGCCGTGGGCAGCAGAACACCTTGCTAAAAACCCAACTTTACTTTCAATGTAGCCTTTTCAGCTGTATGGCTTTTCTGGTTTTCAGTAGTGAGAAAAATCTACAATAAGTGATAGACAGCCTCTCTTGGCTAATTCTTAATCAAGATCTAGAGTTTAATGAGCAGCAGAGAGACTGCCCAGAAAGAAGGTGACATCATGGGTACTGGTCTTTTCAGTCACCTGCAGATGGCTGGATCACAATCACCAACAATTTTATCTTCATATGCGTAAGACAGGAGCCATCAGAGCATTGTATCTATGAGCAATTAGGAAAATAGTTAACAACCCTGGCCCAGGGATCAGGCCATCTGAGTTTGAAACCTGACTATCCCAGTGACCTTGAAGAGGTTGTTAACTTTCTGAGCTTCAATATCCTTATCATCTGTGAAGTGGGAATGCTACCAAACACCTGATACAAAAAATGGTGATTAAAGAAAATAATCTATAAAATATTCCTGCATAAAGCTAGCTATTATGAGAATTTTTGTCAAATACAGTGACATTGATTATTTTGGGGGGTGTCATGTTGTGATACATCTTCAAATATGTATTTCCCTTTTCTAAAGGTGGTATCAATGGTATTTCTGGGTTAAAGATTTTGTTAAGCTATATTATTTTAATAAACTTTTATTGGTATACTATAATCTAACATCATAATGTAAATCATATTGACAGTGACATATATGAACACAGCATTTGGTGGCCTGGCTCCCTCCCCATCCTCATACAGGGTATTGAGATTGACAGAAGTATCCTTACATATGTGCATAATAATGTCTATGGAAATAATTCCTTCACTGATCCTCACTCTTCCCTCTACCCTTCCCCTAGACCACCTTTTTGGCTCCACTGAAGTTTCTCCTCCATCATCTGGAGATCTGGAATCCTTCCTCTATTCCAATTACTCCCTAGCTTCCACATATTAGAGGGGAAAAAAAACATATGTGATCCTTTACTTTTTTTTTTTTTTTGCAGTACTGGGGATGGAACCCAGGGGCATTCTACCTCTGAGCTACACCCCCAGCCCTATTTTCTATTCTTTATTTTTAAACAGTGTCTCACTGAGTTGCAAAGGGCCTTGCTAAGTAGCTGAGGATGGCCGGGAACTGTGATCCTCCTGTCTCAGCCTCCCAAATGCTGGGATTACAAGCCTGTGCCACCACACCTGCCTTATGACCCTTCACACTTCTATGACTGGCTAATCTCACTGTATATAATGTTCTCCAGTTCCTTCCATTTCCCAAAAAATGACATAATTTTTTTTCTTGATTGCTGAATAGAATTTCATTATGTGAATATTCCATAATTTTGTAATCCAGTTATCTGTTGATGGACACATAGGCTAATTCCATAATTCGACTATTGTAAATTAGGCTGCTAAACTAAAATTTTTATTTTACTCAAATATGAATAGAATTATCCCTATCTTACCTGTGTCTATACATACATATATATGCACATGTGTGTATATACATATATATATACACAATAAGAATCTACTCAAAAATGGACAATGTGCAGCAGTATTGTTTTGCAACATGTACAAAGTTATTATAAAATTCTTCTATTAAATCATATTAAAAAGGCCATGCCTGCTGAGTTTCTTATACAGAGCAAAGCATTTTCTCCCAGATCGTGAAGATGTCCCAAATAGATATTTCCTCCATTCAGAAAAACAACCCCATATTCTGTCATCCTTTTCAGAGGTACAACCTTGCTGTGGTCACAGAAGAGGACACTCCAGATCTAAATATAGGGTCAGGGTGTGGGGGGGAGGGGGGAGAGATAATAAGAAGGGAGGATAAGTGGGGGCTGATGTGCTATAAATAACCAAAGAACTCGACTACATTTAGAGTCTCCCATGTGGAAGATTCAAGAAAATTTCATGCTTTGTTTCCTAAAACAAAAGAAACAGGGCTACATCCAGGTTTCTCAGAGCTCCTGGCAGGAACATACTCTTCTGTGTGTTACTTTTTCTTTTGAAGAACTAAGAGCTCAAGATAAACCCTACGATCACTGAAAGACCTTCTAATCCCCAAGCTGTATTCATACCATACTTAGAAGATGACCAGCCCACACTAACCAACACTGGCTACATACAACTAGCTCTCTACATACAAAAGTTTTATTTGACAAAGTCTGAACAAGCAGAGTACATATTTCAGTTCCAAGTAGCTGTTTCTCTAGCATCGCCAATATGGATGCATTTTACAATGTTTTGGCAGAAACAAACATCTGTTTGGGGGATGACACCTGATAATTTTAACCATTCCTATAATGGGAAAGTGCTGACTAGAGGAGATGTTTACAAAGGTTCTTTGTACATAGAGGATGGCCCAGGTGTCTACGAAAATGTCTGCTCAGCAAAAACATAACCAACCAACATTGCTAAAAAGCTTGGACTCTCTTCGCTCAAAGATTTTCTGGCCTCTATGCTACAGAAGAGAAACCCATAGTGAACCTACTGGAGAGTGATTTGCAAAATCCTGGGTTTCTGCAGATATTTGGTGACTAATCTGCATTCCTGTCAAACTGAGTGGGGTCTATATACATGTGAATTTGTGGAGTCCCAGGAGAAGTTGGGGTCCATAAACCAGTGAATGAATCCCATTAAAACATATATGTAGTTTGTTCATCTGTGACATCAATGACATTTTTTACTTGCCTATTTCTGAATATTCTTTATTAAACAATAAACTCAAGAATAATTTCATACAAGTCACCAGTGTATGTAACTATTATTTCTCATTACTTCAATAGCTTCCTCACAGGCAAAAGTGTGTCTCTCATTTTAGAGCCGTGGTGGAGTTTGCCAGTGTGGAACTTCTTTATGGCTGCTCTAAATCCCAAGGCAACTTTTATAAAACCTAAGCTGTAAAAGATCACTGGGAGCCAGGAGTGGAGATGCACACCTATAATCATGGTCCTTGAGAGGCTGAGACAGGATCATCACCAGTTCAAGACCAGCCTCAGAAATTTAGTGAGACACTCAGAATCCTAGTGAGACCCTGTTTCAAAAATAATTAATTAATTAATTAAAAGGGCCTGGGTGTCGTTCAGAAGAATGCCCCTTAATTCATTCATTCTCTCTCCCTCTCTCTTCTCTCTCTCTCTCTCTCTCTCTCTCTCTCTCTCTCTCTCTCACACACACACACACACACACACACACACACACGCACACATGCACACACACACACACACACACACACACACACACACACACACACTACTTGGAGAAAACCTGTGAATAACTGAACTTCAAAAGGTATTGATAAATATCAGAAACTGAAGGTGAAACAACCTTTGATATTTATTAATATCTCTTGAAGTTCTGTAAGTTTTTTGTTTTTTATTTTTTTGGTACTGGAAGTTGAACCCAGAGGCCTTCTACTTCCTAGATATACTCTAAGTACCCTCCCACTTTATTTTGATTATTTACTTTGAAATAGGGTCTTGCTAAATTGTTAAGGGACATTGCTAAGTTGCTGAAGCTGTTTTTGGACCTGTGATCCTCCTGGTTCAGCCTCTCAAGTACTGAGATTACAGGCATGTGCCACCACACATAGCTCTGAATTTTCTCTTGAATAGCTTCATAAAGCACCTTCTAGATTTTCCCAACCCCACAGGTAAGGATGCCTGGCAAAAAGATGTTTAACCAGCAAATGTACTTCTCCATGAACTTTCAAACATCAGAAAAGGCTGCCAACAAATTCAGACTGACATGGTGGAAACATCACCCTAAGACCAGGCTGAAAAAAGAAAGAGGTAGTACGACGTTTCTCCAAGCATATCAGAGCAGTTACTCCCCTGATACCTGGGTTCCAGAAAATGGCTATCCTACCCCCTTTTGTGTCCTTCATACAAATGATATGATTATTTTCAGTGGAAAAGTTGCTTTATTCCATAGGGTTGAGAATGGTAATATTCTCTTCTATACTGTGGAAGGCAATTGGTGGCAATTGGTGGGCAAATCCTGATTATAAGCCATGTGTCTGATGTCACTCACCAACACCCATGACCTTATCATTCATGGCAGGCACTCAGGACAGCCAGTAACAAAGCTCTCGGGGGACAAATGTATTTAAACATTTTTCCTTCTATTTGATCCAGAGGAATCAAGTTGAATATGGATAGGCTGCCAATGTAGAGGGCGTCTGACATGTAGAGACAAGGCAAAGAGTTCGAAAGCAAAATAAACTGAGCAAGATCCTTACAAATGTGGAACCATCCTTGGGACTTAAAATGCAGATCTCCAAGAAAATACATAAAGTAGGTAAGGGCCATGTTGTGGACAGAGGTGCCCACTACAGAAAAGCTACATGATCTACAGTTCCGGCTCCCTTACTATGGAGACCTCTCCCATAGCCTGTGTAGACATGGTTGTATAATATGGAGATATTTTCTAAAGCAATAATATTGCAATACTGGGAATAAAAACCCAGAAGCATTCTACCTCCGAGCGACACCCCCCAGCCCCATTTTTTATTATTTATTTATTTTGAAGTACTGGGGATGGAACCCAGGGGCATTCTACCTCCGAGCTATACCTCCAGCCCTATTTGTGTGTGTGTGTGTGTGTGTGTGTGTGTGTGGTACTGGGGTTCCTGAAAACCCTTCTACCTCAGGACTACACTCCCAGACCTATTTTACATGTATTTTTTATTTGGAAACAGGGTCTCTTAAGTCAGCGAGGCTGGCCTCAAACCTGCACGATCCTCCTGTCTCCACTTTCCAAGCGTGGGGATTATAAGTGTGCGCCACCACACCCGGAGTACTATTTTTTTAATCTTTATTTTGAAACAGAGTCTCACTAAATTGTGGAGGGCCTCACTAGGTAGCTGAGGCTGCCCATGAACCCAGATCCTCCTGTCTCAGCCTCTCAAATACTCGGATTACAAGCATGTACCACCATGCCTGGCTAAAGCAAGATATTTTAACCACACTGGATATCTGGCTTTTCCTCCACACCTCTCCTTTGCTGAGTAACCCAGAAATGGCCACACACATTCTTGGAATTTGGTGAATGGAGAGTTCAGTTGTGAGCATATTTAATTTGGGTTTACTAGTTTATATTTATGTGGCTCATAATCACTTCCATATATAGCTAAATTACTGTCAGTCACCCCCACATCGAAAAATTTTGTAAAAATGCTCCTCCCACTTCGTCAATTATTAGTGGTAGTTGAGAACATAGATCCTTGTCAGAAATTAAACAGAAATGCAAACAAGTTCTTTGGGGGCCTAGCGCTAAGCATATGTCACCATTGAAGAGAAAGAAAGACTTGAAGAGAAAAACAGTTCTCAATGCATCCAGACAAATTCTAGTCTGTAAAACTATTCTAATCTCATTGGCCATAGAGTTTTATTCCCCCAAATTTGACAAAATCCTAAAATTTATATAACTTTGCCAATACTGAGTAGTCTAACTGTAAGAAGTCTTTTACTATCATTGATACTAGAAAAAAAATTTTTTCACTCAACATACAAGAGGAAAGACTAAATTTTCTTCCTATTTGCTGTATAGAAAATAAGATTACAAAAATCATTATTTTCATGAGGGGAGGCAATCAATGAATATGTAGAGGAAGAATAAAGGAACAAAGAAGAAAAGGGAAGCGACATTTTATAGAGGAATATCAACTAATTAAAATGTCATTATTTTTCTGGATTTTTAGATGTTGTAGTATTTATAAAGTTTTGTTAAGTTTAAAATTTGTCATGATTTCCTTTCCATTCTGAAGAAGTATTTTCACTTTTTTTACCTAATTTTGCATTTTAAACTTTGTATCCTTTCTCTAATAGAGCTAAGGAGAAGGAGTAGGCATCCATGCATGCCTCAGTTTAAATAAAAATCATCAATTCATAGAAAAGAGGGGAGCGGGGCACCTGTAACTCTAGAAGGAGAGAATAATCCTTGCTGTTTCCTGGTCCAGTTTCTAATTCTTGCCTTGAAATATCTTCCAAGGGCTAAATGTTTTGGATAGCTGAGTACATTCACTTTAGTAAAATATGTGATCCCACTGCAATTAATCTCTTTTTGAAACTCTCTAGGTTTGTCAAATTTATGCCTGTATACCCCTTTCCAGCTTCAATTCTTGCCCTTTCAGGTACTACTTGGGGGTCTTCCTAGAACACCTGTGCATTTTAGGCAGAAACTCTGGGCACTAGGGGGCTTCCTTCTGCTTTAAACTCCATTAATTCATCACATCCTCAAGGAGAATATGAAAATAATTATTCAGACAAAACTCAACAAGGAAATAAATATGCATAAAGGCAAACAGCCTGGAACAGATGATTAAGAGTTGTAGGTCTTTCCATGGAATTTCAACAGTCACACTTCCACAATGAGAGATGCAAGGCAAATGTTAGAGATGAAATCTTTCTTGTCCACACAAGTATAAGTGCCTATTGTTTATATTTAATTACTTGTCTGAATATTGAGGAGTAGTTATTTTATTATAAGACAAAACTAAACTTCAGGTATGAATGTCATATAGTTAAAAAACAATTCTTGTCAGGCATAGTGGCCCAGATTTGTAATCCATGTACTAGGGAAGTTGAGACAGGAGGATCGCAGGTTTGCAGCCAGCCTCAGCAACTTGGTGAGACCCCCCCACAACTCAGAATTTTTTTTTCAAAATAAACAATAAAATAGGACTGAGGATGTGGTTCAGAGGTAGAATACCCCTGGGTTTGCAATTCCCAGTGTCACAAATAATTCTAATTTATATCTAATACATTGCCCCTTTTCAAGTTAAAATTATTAACCAATAAGTGAAAATATACTTTCTAGGATACCATTGTCAAAAGACTTAAAGCAAAACTTTGATAGCATGTATGCACAAGTGAATGTCAAAACAAAACACACATTTTCTTCCTGCTATTTTGCATTCTGATGTACACTCATTATATATCTGTGCCCAACTTCTCAGTAATGGTTCACACTTTCCTCCACATTCAGAGAAAAAGTGGGTCCCCACAACTTCTAAGCCATATGACTTGGTTTCTCTGGGATTTCCCCTGGGACACTGTAGTAGATATTTACAAGTCATTCTCAACTGAAAAGTGATTGTTGGAAATATCTTTTGTATCTCTGATTGCTGAGATGTTTGAACAGTTTCCTGAAATATACTTTCTGAGAAAAGTAGTTCAGCTTTAGTTTAGATGATCTATAGCATCATTAAAGAATTGTCTGTTAGTCCAAGTGACATTGTGTGCATATATGAATATTATCACTATGAATCTCACTATGATGTACAATTATAATGCACCAGTAAAAGATTAGTAATGAAAAAATTATGTTATTCCCCCAATTCCCCAGATCTCAAATTATCTTAACTCACAAAGAAATGACATCAGAGAATTTTCTAAAATAGGTCTACTCTTGGGCCAGAGCATCAGTATTTTGCAAAAATTATAGCCTGAAAAGTAGCATGAAGTACAAAAATGTTGTATCTAGACTTGGGGGTATTCATAAGTGTGCATCCCCCCACACACACCAACCATGGATGTTTTGTAGTTTAGCCTAATAGATCCCATTGCTAAAGTTGAAAAACAGCCCTTCTTATCCAACTTTCAGAATTACCGAGTTAATAAAAAATACTTAAAAACAACCGATAACAAAAACGTGTCAGTGCCACCCACATTTTTCTTTTAACATTTGGCACACAGCATCACTTTTGTATCATAAAGTTTAGTAAAACTAAACTTCATTCATTTTAGGTCCCACTATTCCACAACAGAAGCCTTGCTCCAAGTGCGTGTGGGGAGGTTGAGTCTTGATGGAGTTTCCCTGAGTCTCCAGGGTGGCTTCTTGCTGCTGCTATCATCATCTATCATTACTAAAACTCATTGATTCAGCAATTATAGGGTGCCTATTCTGGGGCAAGTGCTGAACAAAAATGAAGAATACAAAAGTCCTGCCTTCGTGAGGCTTACCCATCGAATGAAGGGAGATATCCAACAACTAAGTAAATACATACCTAACAGAGAGCTACAGAAGGAATTAAAGTAAAAGAATCTTCATCTGAAGATAAAGAAGCAGAGAAGGAAGGTAGAATGTAAGAAACCATGGCCCTATGGGAAGGGCAAGCCACTTAGTAGGTGTCTTACCTGGTCTCAATGTATAGACCCTGAAAACAGCAGGAAAAAACTCTAGAAAGTAAGTTCTGGGTATGTTTTGCTTGCGCCATGTATCCACTATATGTCTTTGGAGTATAAATCCCTTTGCTGAAGTTCTGCTTTGTCCCTTCACTGGGATCTGCCTGGGATTTTTGTCCCTAACCTTTCTCAGACAGGGTGTGACATGTTGCTTACAAAGGCCAAAGAATAATAGAGGTGTACCAAGTAGGTTTTGGATTCCCACACAGTCTGGAGTTTTTCAGAACAAATGAATCAGTTGGACCTGCATGACCTCAATTAAGATGGGAATGGGGGCTTCACTTTGGCCACACATCCTAAACCACATACGGTGCTTAAGCATCCAAGATGTCAGTCTTTGTGACTCTCCTTCAGCAATATTTAACTACTTGTGACATGAGATTCTGAAAGCTTTTTGAAAGTCTTATTCACTAATGGAAAAGCCTCTTACATATTTTATAAAACTAAACAAACATCAAAGTTAACACTCAAATGCAACTCGTTTTTTCTAAATTCTCAGAGCCTTGTCAGCATATAAATCCCTCTTGCAGGTCTATTAAGACCAATAGTAGAAAAGTTCTAAATTATTAGGGGGAACATACAAATATAAGCTCCCTGAGAGCAAAGACTTAATTGCCCCCCTCCTCGAGGCTGACACAGTAGGAGATCAAAAAATGTTTAACTGTACTGATTGGGGAAAAATGCAAGATATTTAATTACATGAAACTCAGCTTTTGTTGATTTTTCTTTTAATGTTATTAGCTATCTCCAGAATTAAACTGTAAAAAACATAAAAATTCTTTATATAAAGAATGTCATTATGAGTGTGCTCTGAACCAAACTCCCTATAATACTTCACAGAGTCCCCAAATTTACATAAAGGTATATAAGCTCAATGCACACTATTATTATCCAGGAAAATAAAAATAGCAATTCCAAGAGTTACTACTGGTTAAATGCAAACTACATGTCAAGCACTGAACTAGATGCTTCCTTATGCTCTTCCTTCTTCATTGACACAATGAAGATCATGGATCTTAATGATCATAAGATCCATGAGCTTCTAGATCATAAAGGTTCCCCCAATCACCACAGCTAAATATCACCTCCACTTGGTCCCTCTCACTCCTCTCCTTGCTTTATCACTACTAATTTGTCACACATTTATTTGATTAACTGTTTATTAGGTAGATCTCTCAGCCAGAATATATGCAACATACAAGTAAGAATGTTACCTTCATTGTTCACTCTTAGATCTTTAGCAAATAGTAAAATCTCAACACATAGTTGATGGATGAATGGATGGATAGATGGATGAATTAATCATTTTATTCATCCTTTAAACAACTCTGCAAAGTAGTACATTTAGCCCCAGGAAACTGGACCCATGCTTCTCTATGTCTTACGCTCTTCCTGGTACCATGCCAAGTCACCCATGTTGAATCAACAAAAAGATGAGCGGAAGCCATCCCTCCTTACCTCCTCCCTCCCACTCCTACCTGTGTCCTGTAGAGCCAGAGACTCCAGGCCTTGCTTCACTGGTCCGCTATCAGGAGAATCAGTGCACAATGTCCACACATCAATCACACCCCATGCTACTTTCACAAACTGGCTTCCAACCAAAGAAGGAAAGGTCGTATCACTTGGAGTTTGGAAGCAGAGACAGTCAGATTTAAGTCACCTGAAGCATCCCTGCAGTATGGAAGTGGCCTGAGGCACAGACCAGAATCAGAGAAGTTGATTTCTTTGAACTCACCGCTAGCAGAAGAGGGCAGATCCAAGGTTACAGTGCCGGGCCTTTCCTGTGCCGCAGTCATCCCCATTTGTATCCAAGACCCTCCACCTCTGAGGTACCCTGTTGAATGACTCACTCCTGGCTACATTTGTGCCTCAAAAAGTATTGGGTAGAGATTGCGCTCACTCTGGCTCTGGTTCCACAATGATCTCACCCTAGCTCCTGGTCCATAATGATGAGGTTCTGCCTGAATTATAACCTGCAGCAGATTTCTGTTACTTCTTTCAGGAAAAAAATGGACTTTTATCTTCCTTATATTTTAAATTTTATCTCTAGGTAAATATCACTTTTTCTCCAATATATTTTTCTTTCATGAGTGTGATGAATGAAAACAAGAGCCAATGTTTTAATTGCTCTAATAAAATGAATCATCTCTTTCATTTGCATTTTACTCCTTGCAGTTTTTTTTAATGTGTAAGTGCATTTCTGAGAGTTCTTAAATGTAAGCACATCTCTGAACTTGCTAACTGCATTTCCCATAGTAGGTTATTTTAAATGAATGTTTAAAGTAGATTACATCTCTCAGGGGACTGGGAATAGACTATGGAATCACTCACTTTGAAGTTACCAGTTCAAATTTAGTCTAGACTTCAAGCAGTGAACAAAATCATTTCCACCAACATCTTCTTGTGGAAGATGGGATAGTGGCTCTTCTCCAAGGTGCTGACTATCCACTTCCCAAGTACCACCATTACCTCAAAGGAACTAAAAGAGACCCGCCCAATGATGAGAAATGTGGACAAGATTTTATCTGCACATATACACACAGGAATATACACACATGTAATTACACACATGCACATACATGTACTTTTATAACTATTGTGAATGAACTCATTCATAAGGTGCATTAAGAAATGAACTTTAGCCTACTATTCGACAACACTCAGTTGAGCTCAAACTGTTCAACAGCCTATGGATTTGACTACCACCCTCTGTGGCCCTGTTTTCACTGCAGAATTTCTGAAAACAGATGAGCACATCTTTATCAGCCTGCCTTGCTGTTCACTATGATGAAACAGAAGATGGCATCAGCCCTTAGGGATGTCAATCTAGTGCTTTTAGGAGCACTACTCTGCACTTAAAGATCAAAGAAAACCAAGATGACTCCTCAGAAATTGTGCCTTTCCTTAGAACCCAGGAGACCCAATGCCTCTCTTGACCCTGGCCTTTGCTTCCTTTCTTGAATCCAATACAGCGGGCTGTCTTGTCCACCGTCCTCTTCATATACCCTGAGTGTACCACTTACTCCCATCACCATCACCACCTCAGGGAAGGCCACTGCCCTCTCACCTAGATTTCTGCAACAACTTCATTGTACCCCTGCCTGTGACTTTGCTCCATTTATTCTCTAGAATCCTACCAGAGTGTTTCTCCAAAACACTTAAAACCTTTCAGTGGCTCCCGGGACCTTCAGGAGGAGATCCGTGTTCCTGAGGATAGGCAATGGGGCCTTTGTGATTTTGCCCCCAGGCCTCCTTTTCTGTCATTCCTGTAACAAGCAAGCTATCACTGCTAGGCACAGATGGTGGCCCTCCACCATGTTTTCCAGGTACTGTTAAGATATTCTCCTTGACTCAGCTAAACTGGCATTTCTTGCAAGTACTGTGGTCTGAGCCTTCCAGGTTCTAGGTTGGATGCTATTCTCACAGCCCTGTCTCACTCGCCACATCATAGAGGAATATTATCTTCTCTAGGCAGGATCTGAGTCAGACTCACCGTCAAGTCCCTAGTCACTAATATGGGGTCTAGATTCTAATAATATGAATAAATAAGTGAGGTCAGAATTTTAATAATGACTTATGGCATCTCCTCTATTTCATGAATATATTTTGCTGTATCTTTTTCTTTCTATTGTAAACCAATCTTATAACCAAATCCCATTCTCCTGCTATATTTTTGCTATGGGTCACTCTGCATATAAAGCAGAGAATAAAAAATGTATTAGTCAGTTTTCCATCACTGTGATAAAGTATCTGAGAAAAACAACTTAAAGGAGGAAACATTTATTTTGGCTCACAGTTTCAGAGGTTTTCGTCCATGGTGAGCTGGCTCCATGCCCCTGAGCCTAGAGTGAGGGAGAATGTCACAGTGGAAAAGGTGTAGAGGGGCAGAGTTACTGGACTCATGGCAGCCAGAAAGTGAGAAAGGAAGGGCCCAGGGACAAGACTTGGTCCCTAAGGACATGCTCCAAGTACCTACCTTCATTCAACTAGGTCCCACCTCCTACAGTTTGCACTTCCTCCCAGCACTCCATTTAGCCCTAAACCCATGATCACAAACTTAGAGCCTCAGGATCCAATCACCCCAGACCCATTTCTTTCTTTCTTTCTTTCTTTCTTTCTTTCTTTCTTTCTTTCTTTTTTTCTGGTCTGGGAATGGAACCCTGGGGCATTCGACCACCGAGCTACACCCCCTGCCCTATTTTTTATTCTTTATTTTGGAACAGGGTCTCACTGAGTTGCAGAGGGCCTAAGTAGTAGCTGAGGCTGTCTGCGAACCACAATCCTCCGGTCTCAGCCTCCCAAATGCTGGGATTACAAGCGTGCACCACCATGCCCAGCTTGACCTACTTCTTAACATTACCACTTAAGGGACCAAGACTTCAAATGTGTGAGCCCCTGGGGACACTTCATACGTAAACAGTAACAAACAGAAACGGAAAGGGGATTGGAATTTCCACTCAAGATCAGGATTCAAAAGGTGGTTATTAAGCTAGGTTGGTGGAGTACATCTGTAATCCCAGTACTTGGGAAGCCGAGACAGGAGGATCACAGGTTCAAGGACAGCCTTGGCAACATGGCAAAATTCTCAGCGACCTGGCAAGACTCTGTTTCCAAACAAAAAGTAAAAAGAATGGAAAGAATAGCTCAAAGTTAGAATACCCCTGTATTTAATCCCTAGTCATTCATACATACATAAACACACCACACACACACACACACACACACACACACACACACGGCTATTTCAGGAAGGATTTTATTTATTTAAAAAATAATTAAAAAGGCAGTGTATTGTGTAAAGAGTTGTAGGTATGATCTTACCTAATAAATAACAGACCCAACTGCATCAGTGGTTATAATAAAGAAATCTGAACAAAGTCTTGAAATAACAGAGAAGAAGAGCCTGGAATGCTTCCTTACGTAGCTATGTCTGTTTGTCTTTGCTTCTTTGGACTTCACAGAGAAGGAAAAGAAGAAAAGAAAAGGAAGAAGTGGATGAGGAGAGGATATGACATATTTTTAGAAAGAGGATAAGAAATACATGCACAGGGGACTGACTGCAAATAGAAAAGAGAACTGTAACGGAAAGGGGAAGAGTGGAGATGGTAAGAAGAGAAGAAAAGTCCATGAGAAGATACTTAAGGGTACAGATGACACAGAGGAGAAGGGAGAAAGAACAAGGAGAAGAAAATAGGGGGAAATGTATATACAATGTATGCATAGTAATTTGCACATTAAAGCAAAGCATGCATTAGTAATTTGCACTTAAGAGGCACTATTAAAATAATAGTTAAATAGCAGAGCGTGGTGGCGCACGCTTGTAATCCCCTGCGCTTGGGAGGCAGAGACAGGAGGATCGCGCAGGTTTGAAGCCAGCCATGCACTGGCTTTGGAGACCCTGTTTCCAAATAAAAATATAAAAATAGGTCTGGGAGTGTAGCCCGGAGGTAGAAGTGCTTCCAGGAACCCCAGTACCACCAAAAAATAATAATAATAGTTAAATAGATAAGAGAATAAAAGGTAAGAAAAATTCAAGGAATAGCCCAAACTGAAAACATTTAGACTATAATTTTATTCTTCCATGTATTCATTATTCCCCCAAAGTACTAAGTTCTTTGCCAACCCATCAATGAAGAGGAAAACCCTATTATATTAAGAATAACCTGAATGCTAATATCCATTCACTCAACCAATATTTACTAAGCACCCTCAGTGGGCCAGACACTATATTAGGTATTAAGAATCTGACTGTGAGATCCATAAGCCATGTCCCCAAAGAGATTGCAAAAGAAAGCATTAAATTTATTTTTTAAATTGGAAACAATATCTTACTTTCTAATGCACAGGTACATAATCTGTGGGGAAAAAAAATATCAGAATCAAAAGTAATAGTAGCGCTTGGCCAAAAGCCACAGGAGACAGTTTTTTTCTTTCTCTCAATAGAATTAGATGACATTATGACATGTGCCCATTTAGAATGGAACTGCAAATCATAAAAATGCCAAAAACGTGGAGAAGAAAAACATTAAAGGAGCTAACAGTGGAATATTAAAGACAGACATAATTAAGGAGAGAAAGACATAATAAATACAGGGTACTTTAAATTCTCTTTGTCATAAGGCTATACTGCAGTTTGACTCCCAATCCCATTAAAGTCATTCTAAATTGATTCCCTCGGTGTAATGAGGCCCTCTTGATAAAACCAAAACACTTGGCCTCTCAAGAGCTCCTTAAAGGCGGCCCTGCTGAGCATGCGCTAGCAGGCTATTCTTCTGCAGAACTAGCAGCCACTTCTTTTGGCGACCCTGCATACAAACAGACCCAGGTCCAGCTTTTCCTGTTTCAATGTGCAGCACAGGCCTCAACAGCTTTCCTCTGCCCACATCTGGAGAACTCTCAGGTTTCCCCTCATGGTTTGGTGAACAGCATATTTCAGCAACCTGGTCCTACTGAATCCCCAAGTTTTGGGGCTTTCTGGTTATGAATATTTTAGAGTTGTTCTATTACAGGTTTCTTATATTGAATACCCTTTACTATTTTATATTTGGGCTACAAATGGTAACATCCCACTTAATTTGGACAACAGGAGATTTGTATACATTTTACCACCAAAGTCATTGTTCCTATGTATTTTTTATAGTTACACAGGGAAAAGCATTTAGGATAAAGACAGAGGGAGTTGAAATACATTTTAAAACCAACACTATACTCCTTCACCACACAACACGAGCAAATATAAGGGACAGAAAAGTCAGTAGGACATCCTAGAGACACAAATTATTACATTATCATTCTCAGGACCCCATTAACCTTGAGAGAACTGTAAAGGTCATCAGTTTGCATGGCTAAATAGCTTTTCTCTACAAAGGTAGCACCAATAGATCTTTCACCAGCTCAGGTCCCCCACCTCCACCCCCACACACACACTCATACACACTTAATCACTAAAGATATTTGCATGAAAACAGGATCTTTGTTTCTCAAGGATGGATCCACTTGCTACTTACAGCTGCTGCTTCTGCACCTTGGTGACATCATAGTCCCTGAAAGGAGCTAATTTTAATATCACAAAGGATTGTGATTTCTTCTAGAATCAGCTAACTTCTTATAAAACAAAGGCCTTATTTTCAAGCAATAATAAAATAAAGAAAATCTAAATACCCAAAATGTAAAATAGATGTTTTATCTAAAGAATAGACAGCAACCTCTTCTATGATTCTCTACTTCTTAAAGCTACAGGGAAATGGCAGGATAAATAAAAAGACAAAAGAAAATAGATATAAACTTTGACAACATGTTTTTGTTATACCTTTGTCAGTATGATTTGCTTACCAGCATGGGACATTGATAGTCTTCTCATTTTATTATACTATCCTCATTGAGTGTTTAAAAATAGATCTAAAATAGGTTTTGAAAATAGAATATTTTATCTAGACATTACTTTCTTTTTACAAATGTAAAACCATGTATAATATTTCTATTGTTTTATTATCCCCAAATAATTTAGCATTTCACTGATATCCTATTTCTATTATCACAATTAAGAATCAGTTTTCAGTGATTCTAGCTTCACCAATGTGTAATTTGAGGAAACCCCTAACACTCTATTTATTGCATGAAATAAACCTCTAGGTCTCATAAGCCTCATGGTATTGAAAGAAAAATATAAATGAGTTTCTACTGCATTGTGACAAGTTTATAAAATATGAAAATTATGACAGAATATTAAATGTCCACTCAGAGCACCTGAGTGGTAGGTTTCAGAAAGGATAACCCAATAAGAAGCTAGCATGTCAATTCTTCTGCTGAATACAATGAAATCATCACCCATGGTATGAGCCTAACTAATCCTGAAGATTTTTTATGATTCTCCTGCATTGAGTACAACAATAAGTCAGAAGAGAGAAGGCTGTGGATTCAAGTCTTAGATAAACTATTTAGTTTTGTCCTCTCTGGACTATAAATCATATGCCCATCCTCTCACCCCCAACTATCTGCATGAGTATGGCCAGATCTTGGATAAAAAGAGCACTAGCAGAAAACAAGGGCTGGAACCAGGTCTACTCTTCATCATTATTCCTGCCATATTGGCCTCTCAAAAGGGCCACTATTTGTTTAGTATATATATGCAGGAATTGTGCTAGTGCTCTACATGCATTATCTTATACTAAGGTACATTTTCAAGGCAGTCTATCCTTATCTCTATTATGAAGATGGTATGACTGAGGCTTGAAAAGCTTTACTTGCCTAATTTCACACAGTTACATGTCGGTCGCCAGGGATGCAAGCCCAGTCCAGGTCTGTCTGACTCCAAAGCCTTCATTTTTTTCTTCCTAATCCAAGAGGTAACATTTTCATCTACTTAAAAACTAGAGAAAAAAGATTTGATATTTTGCCCAAACCCTAACTTAATAATCTCTAGAATTGCCTATTCATTCATCAAAAATTTGTTGAATAGCTATTCTGATGATTCATAGTTTGTGAGAGCAAGTGTGGTTTTAAAGAAAAGAAATATTGGAAATCTAAGACAAGATGATGAGCTTCCTTCCTAGCTTCTGTGTTCCTACTATGACAAGCTACTCAAGTTCTATAACACAAAGAGATAAGATTGTTTTCATGTTCACTTGTACACTGATAAAGGGGGAGCCCCATCTGATCTCGATCTCTCTCCTTCTCTCTCTCTTATCCAGCCTCCATGATGTGAGAACAGAGCATTTTCTCTCTCCCTCTCTCTGCCTCCCACTGTCATATCCTGTGCTCTACTGATGAACCAAGCCTCTAGACCAAAACCCTGAAATCTCCAGAACTGCGAACAAATAAATATTTCTTCCATTAAGTTGGGGTGGTCAGCTGTTTTGCATTACAGGGATAGGGATGCTGACTGAAGCAAATATGAAGCTATTATAATTAGCAAACAGAACTCCACTGAAAAGTGGGTAAACAATTACTCTATTATAGGAACAACATCATGTACAGGTTTTCCTGTACTACAGTTTTTCTCCCATATAGAATGTAGTAAGTGAAATGTTGCTTAATGCTAGCTCTAGTTATTGTATTAGATTTCTAGGGCTGATGTAGTAAATTATCACAAACTGGGTAGCTTTAACAGCAAAAGTTTGTCCACAGGTCTGGAGGCTAGAAGGACAAAATTAAGCTGTCAGCAGGGCACATTCTTTCAAAGGGCTATGAGGAAAAATCTGCTCTACATCTATCTCTTGGCTTGCCAATAATCTTTGGAGTTTCTTGGTTTAGGGCAGAATAACACCCATGTCCATGTGACATTCTCTCTGTGCCTCAGGCTCCAAATATCCCCCTCTGTAAGGATACCAGTCATGTTGGATTAGGGCCTATGCTAATGACCTCATCTTAACTAGATCATTCTGCAAATATCTATTTTCAGTTAAGTTTATATTCTAGGGTACTGGGTATTAGGACTTTAATATCTCTTGGGGAGATACAATCTGACCCATAATTTATCTTATATACTTCCTTTAGATGTTTCAGAAATTTTGAAGGCTCAGTTTTCTCCTGTTGCACCAATTTCAAGCCAAGAGCTATGCAAGGAGGGATTTTGTCACCAGAAAGCCACAGAGAAGGCAAGACACATGGTCAGGGTTAGAGAATGCAGAAGGTCAGCAGGGCTGGACACCCACAGCCAGAACTGTACATTCTACTCACCTTCCATAGCATGGACACTCTGTGTGTACCACTGTGTACATGGTAAAGATAGATAACACCTTTCCATTCAATCAGAAACAATTCTGGTCACATGGGCCAAAATGAATCAGTCTGCATCATATAGGATGAGATTTACTACATGATTTAATACAGAAATAATAGAAATATAAGATCATAAGCTAGGACCATCATTAAATACCTATACTTTAATGAACCTATACTTTAATGGTCCAAAGCTGCTTTTTAACTCTGAAAGAAACAATTTGCCTAATATGTTCAGTACAGATTCAATTAATTTCCTCCTTTAAGTAATATCAAACTGTCCCCTAGAATTCACCTTAGTAGAAGTGTTTTTTTTTTTTCCCCTTCTGTTCCTTTTTCAACATCCTTAAAGATACAGTCATTGAAGATACAATGCAGGGTTCTGAATGACAGAAAATCTCCTAAAGAAATAAAGCACATCTACACTAGGTTATGGTCTTTAGAAACCCTTTGCAAATACTAGTGTCTGAAAATGAATCAAGTGGATGATTCCTAACTGCCCTGGACAGCGAAGAGAAGCAACAGCATCTCTCTACACCTTCATTCATTCTACAGCACAATTTTTTGACTATTATTTCTTATGTTCACTGTTCTAGGCAGAGGCTTTAAATAGGCAAGTGAGTGTAAACTTCAGAGAAAAGGTAACATTTGAAGAAAGACTTGAGTTATACAAAAAGGTAATCATAGGATATATGTGTGCACATGTAACATACATACATATATATGTATATATTACATACAAATATATTTCAAGTAAGGAAAACAGCCAGTGCAAAAACCCTCAGTCAGACGCAAGACTGGAAAGCTCAAGAAATAGCCAGCAAGGGGACTAGGGGGTGAAAATGAGAAAATGAAGGGAGAAGAATTAGAGAGGAGGTCATAAAATAACTTAGTACCATAAAAAAGTCTATATAATGTAACCAAAAGAAAAATCAAGGAGATGTTTACTGAGCCTGTGCACATTGTGATTTTACATCTTATTTTTATTACGTTTTTTCGAATCCTGAAAATGGATCATTCACAAATTACTTCCTCTAAGAATCCAAAGCAATGACTATTCAGATTCAGTCACCTCCGTTTAAAGAGAATCAAGATTAGAAAGGTTCTATGATTAGTCAAAGGGAAATGAAGTATTAAATCCAAGACTAATGTCCTTTCTCCACTATTCTAAAATGACTGTGGTAATGTGCATGACACCAACCAACTCTATCAGTCAAATCAATAAAAATGTGAGTCACAATTGGCTGGCATTCAAAAACAAAAGCCCACCAAGAACAAGAAACTTAGAAACCTTGGGATAGGGGTGACCTATAGAAGAGCTTGTTCTATGTTCTTAAAGCACCAATGTCAACCACAGAGGAAGTGTGGCAGTTTACTATGTCTAATTCCAAAGATAATCTGACATTTACAACACCATAAATTCTCCCTAAATACATTCTACAATAGCACTACATTGGATTCTTAAATAGTTCTGATCATTAGAGGAAGAGAAAGATGGAGGGAGAGAAGGAGAGGGGAAGAAAGGAAGGGTAAAAATCCACAGCTATACCAACTTCTCTCTTTTGTTTCTCTCTTTCTTTCTCTCTTTTCTTTCTCTCTTTTGTTTCTAAGACTAAGGAGCCTATGCCAGCTGATAAGAAAAATACTCCTTTGCATACTTTTAACTTGTCAACTTCAAAGCTGATTATCCTTAATGTGTAAATCATGATGTACTATATTGATGGACATTTTATCCAAACTAGGTCACAACTTATCAGGATAGCAATACTATAATTAGGGATAGAACTGGTTCACCCTTAAAACCCAAAAACTATTGTTTAACTCACATATCCAAGTCCAGTTTGAACTGAAATGGCCTTGAAGCTATAAAATAGGATACTTCTTATCAGACCTCTTTTTGTACATTAAAGTATAGAAAACATGCTTAATAGTCAATATAATTCAATATGCTAAGAATTTATCAATCATTTGAAATGTTAAAGTGAAATAACTAAATTACTATATCAATGTATTAGAGAGTATAAAATATCCAGTCTTTATTTAGTTGGTGATATATTCATCTGAGGGAGAATATACATATATAACCTATTAAATAAACACACACACACACACACAACTTAAATTTTTTCTATTAAAAACACCACTGATGGCCAAGCATGGTGGCACATGCCTGAAATCCCAGTACTTGGGAGGCTGAGACAGGAGGACCACAGCATCAAGGACAGCCTCAGCAATGTAGCATAACTCTCAGCAACCTAGTGAGACTCTGATTTAAAAAAAAAAAAAAAAGAAAAAGGGCTATAGCTTGGAAGTAGAATGGCCCTAGGTTCAATTGCCAGTACCATAAAAATAAATCAGACAATCCATACATACATACATACATACATACATACATCTACACACACACACACACACACACACACACACACACACACACACACACACCATTGATCATTTCGTTTGAACTGTAGGTCTTACTCATGCTAATCACATGCTCTAACCCTGAGTTATACCCTTAGACCAATTCATTAATTTTAAGACTACAATACAGATAAAACTCACAGGCTACATGAAACCAAAACTGCATTCTAGATACTTTGGAACAGGCTTAATAGCAATAGCTGATTTTAGCCAATTAGTAAACTGAACTGTTATCAGAGCAATTTTTTTTTCCTGGACTGCTGTGCTATTTTGTTTATTGTCATCAGTGATAAAGGCTAGCTTTTATCACTAGCTTCCCCACAAGTATTTGAAAAATCATCTCACCAGTTTAAGGCTTATGATAACTATTTTAATTCTATGTGATTTAAGCCTTTGAATGATCCATCAGAATTTTTTCTTACATCTTTAAAAGAACTGTAATGAGTTGAGAGATAGAGATTAAACTCACAGGATACTTACAAGAAGAGCAAAAGGGATATTTCATCACCCCATATACATGTGAATACAGTATTTCAATGTAATAGAATATTCCACCATTCCCAAAGGTTAAGATTTTATTGTTTTCTCAGTTCCCTTGGAAATTATGAAGAGAAGAGAGATCATCATATGATTTCAGCCTAAAATTTTTCAGATGTCTTCCCTTACTACACTGTAATTGCTACCCAAACAACCTCAGTCTCTCTATCCAAGGAGGGGAGAAGGAGAAGGAAATAAACACTAACACAGTGACATTTTCATAATGAACTCTGGAATACTGCTACTGCACTGTTGAATAGTTTAAGAGCATTATTCTCATCTTCAGCTCAAGGTTTGAAAATACTTGTAAAAATTATTGTCAAAAACCACTTATGACTTCCTTTCAGAGGAAGAGAGAGTGGAAAGCTTCAGTCGTGTAAATATCTTTACCAGAGCCATTTCCAAAAACGTATCCCCCTCTTCTTTTATTTTTAGTCTATTTTCTTTGATAAAACCAAACTTTCTAAACCCATCAAAGATTTTACTTGGATGGACTGCCTCCCTGCCTCCTGGCCTGCCTGCCTGCCTTTCTTCCTTCCTTCCTTCCTCTTCTGCTGTTTTCTTCAGTTCCTCCTTCCCTTCCTCCTTTTAATGTTTATTCAATAAATAAGTATTATTGAAAGTACTTACCAAATGGCATAAGCATGTACCTTATGCCAAACACTCTTTTAGGTATCAGAGAGTCAGGAGCAAATAGATAAAAACTACCCCAAGTCAATCAGTGGCATTAGGGTGGGGACAGGTACCAGTGAAAACAAGCACATTAGGTGATGTACACTGGGTCCAAGAGAAGCCCTGATAGTAACAAGAATGATGCATCTAGAAAGTCGAAGACCTCAGTTCTTCTGCACAGTGGTAGAGACCTCTGACACAGTCCACCATGCTCAAATATATCCTAAAGTAGAATTGGAAATTGACAACAGCTATTTCCAACAATGACTGCAAACCTAATGCAGCAGACACTAAAATTCTCACCTCTGCAGACCACTCTCACTTTCCCACACTTTTGTGCCTCAGAGCCACTGTTTCGTGTGGGCAAGAGAAGAAACAGTGACATAGGTGAGTAACTTCTATCTCAGTAAAGCAAAGGGACTTTTGAGATTACTGAGCCAGCCAGCAGAGCTAAGGTCTGGAGCACAGACTTCAGATTCCAATTGCAGAGCTTTTCTACCCACTTTGTGACTTCTACACAGTCAGAATATGTGTCCAGTGAAAGGACAGACTGGTGACTGATTCCAAGCCCTTGCTTCCAACAACTGCTCTAGAATGTCTGCACAAAGGAGTAGTGCTGGCACATAGAATGGAAAGAGGATTTCCTTGAAGCTGCATAGGAAGCAATGCACGTACTTGGATTCTTCACACTCTGTAGGCTAGTGTTGCCAGTGATTGTGAGTTTGAGTAGGGAGCAGGGGAGTAAGAAAGACAAGGACAGATAATGAATTAAACCCCCAAGACATCACAGATGTCTGTAACAAGGTGCCATGTGGGATAGCATCCCAACTTCCACCTCCAGAAATATGAAAGGTCTTATTTTATTAATCAGGGACAGTGGCTCTTGATTTACCAATTAAGTCCACCTCTCCAAGGTTTCATGCTGTGGCTGAGTTGAAACAAATGCCACTTTCTTCTGTGGAAAAGAGGCTTACTTAAAGAGGCCAGTGTCCCCAGAAATTGCTGGCTGAATGAAATACCTTCCCATCAGAAAACAGACAAATTCTGCAGGACTCAGAAATTCAAGAAAGATCTTTCTAGAACTTTCTCTAGATGCTTTCGGGATCAGGTGTCTTTGTCACTGATGTACACATATTTGGAAGGATAATTCTTACACCTGTCTAGACATTTATTTGGAAGCAGTTGAAACATCCTCCTTCTTCATGGCAAGAAATATTTTATGTCTCAAGATGTCAGATTCATTTACTTTTCTGTACTTTTACCCTCCTTCCTTGTTTTTAAAATTCTACCTGCTCAAATCAATCTGGTCCATATGAATCCTACCTATTTAAGACTGGGTATAAATACCCTCTTTCTTCTCTCAGAGCACCTAGCATAATGCAGGGCCCACTGGAGGGATATTATTTATTGGTTAATTGATTTACTACTTTAAGATATAATCTCAAAGATTTTTTTTTAAAACCTCATTCCACAGAGTGATGGAGTAGGTCTGTGGAATGGTAGTGGTAGGAAGGGAGAAAATTAGTGAAGGAAACACTCCATTGATGTTATGCATACATGTGAAACTATCAGTGCCATTCTCAATATCATATATGAGGAAGGAGAAGGAGTGGGAAGGGAGCCAGGGGAAACTCACCAAGTGCTATGTGTAAGTATATCCCTATCACTCCGAACTACATTTTAATGTGAGATTACAATGCATCAATTTAAAAGTATTTTTTAAAAAAAACACATTCTACAGGATAATATATAATGCATACTCTTGATAAAGCATACTCTTGTTGAGACCAGCCTGAGATGCATGAAAGTCCTTTTGGGAATCATATCATTGCCTATGGGAATTAAAACACTCAATTAGAAAAGATCCAATGTAGCTCAGAGGTAGAACATTCATGGGTTCAACCTCTTGTACCACACACACACACACACCAATAAATAAATAAATAAATAAATAAATAAATAAATAAATAAATAAATAAATAAGAAAGAAGAAAGAAAGAAAAAGAAAAGATCCAGACACACTGGGTTAACCCAAGTAACTTAAATAAGTTCATTATTTTATCTGATTTGGAAAATGACAAAAATGGCAGGCTATAAAACTAGCAAAACTTGCCAGTGTTTTATGATGCTATGCTACTACGTCAGTTCACTGTCTATTGTTAATGGTGTAGGCAAGGATGCATAGGTCTGAAAATTGTTTAAGGAAGGCTCAGAGTGCCAGGCTTCTATATCCATGTGTCCCAGGAGCAAAGTCCATGGAGTGTGGCTTCCAAATTTAAATTGCTCTAACTTAGGCTCAGAACATAAGCATCATATCAACCATGGGGACTGTTGTATTGATGGGGTACAAAGATGAAGAGATTTCACTGCAGGGGGAAACATCAGCAAATCACAAGAGCTGAGATGATCCCAGCCAGTCTGAAATGAGAGGGGCAGATGTAGTCATCAGCACAGTTTCCAATGAATAAACACACCCTTTTGCATTATTTTGTTCTTTGTCTATTCTCCCATGCTGTGTCTCTTTGGCAAAGGAGAGCCAATATCTGTATCTGAAAATGAATGTTAATCACATTTTTGAAAAACATATTTTAGCAAAAAACAAAAATGCTCACAAATACAGCGAGAGAGAGAGAGAGAGAGAGAGAGAGAGAGAGAGAGAGAGAGAGAGAGAGAACGAAGAAACAGCCACCCCTGCAGCCAAAACAACTCAGTGTGGGGACAGTGTCATGTTGACACATCTCTGAAGCCCAGCTGATTTGTAAAATCATCAGAAACCAGGCGGCTGGCTCTGATTACCATTGTGATTTTGGGGTGCATTTATCCTGTGATAGAAAAATCTGTTCAAATGACTTCTCCCACATACAAGCCACCCATCAGGCAATGCGCTATGATCTTCATAAAGAACTATGCATCGTCAAAGGTTATCTTTTCATTCAAAGGTCCTGAATGAAAGGTAGAGAGAGAACTTCATGCCAAATTTTACCTTGTGAATAAAGAAGTCATTGAACTACTAGCTCAAGAGTCTAAAAGATGATAAATAACACAGCCAAAGAGCACAGAAACCGTGACCTTAAGTGAGAAATAACAGGAAGTTTTAAGTGCCAGTTCCACTGATCCCAGCAGAGACTGGGAAACTCAGGTAAGAAAAAAGGAAGACAGGGAGAAATGTGATTTTCTTCCTTAAATACCAGCCCCTTGCCTCCTTACCCAGACCTTGAAAGTGATCAAATCTGAAAATACCTTTGCTCTTCTGAAGACAGGTGTTAGTACTAGTAGGCTAACATATTCATGGGCAATGACCTGCAAATTCCAACAACCATGTTGAATAATTAGATATTCTGAGATTCCAAGGTTACTCACCAGACGCGCAGTACCATATGATCTGCTTACTATGCAAATATCTACATACGTGCAAAGTCTTATTATAAATAACTCATTTCCCAGCTGCATATATACGCTATAGAGAACATGACACATTGCCTGCCTATCACTGAAAGAAGCCAAGTGAGAGGGATATATAAAATTAGGCTTCCAGGGCTGCTTCTCCTACTTTTGAGTTTTGTCTGAAACATAAAAGAAAGATCTAACTGGAATGAGAGCTCTCTAGTCTGGAGCCAGCGAGGCTGGGCCCAGAGCCTGCCTCGGGGCAAGGCCAGGTCTGGAGCCAGCGAGGCCAGGCCCCGAGTCTATTGCTCGGCAGGCCTGGAGCTGGGGCCTGGTCCACAGCAAAGGGCCAGCAGGTTTCTTCAGTTGTGTGGCCAGGAAGCACTAGAAACAGCCACTGCCTCACCTAATCTCTCAGTAGACTTCCAGATCCAAGTGACCTATATTACAAAAAACTTGGTTGTGAGTGGAACATCTAGTACTCAATATTAGGGTATACAGGCACAAACTGTTTGAATGGTGACTTGGGAAACTGAAATAGGATGAATCAGGTCAGGGTACTATCTCTGTAGGGAACAGAGCTAAACTATTGGGTTGTTATACTGCTTCTTCTACTCATTAGCTAATTTATTGGGTGTCTACATACAAAGCATTTTCAAGTCAAAGCATTTGACTCTCTCAAGGGAGTCAAACATCTTCACTCTGCATTTGAGTTTACAGCCTACCATTTCCTCTGCTTACCTGGGGATTTGTTTTTGTCCTACAAGGACCAAGACATTTCCATGCATGTACAATTCCTTACCACATACCCCTCACTGTGGGTACCTCATATCTAGTTCCCCATCTAAATCCTTAAAGGATTCCTCTGTGGTCCCTGGCTCTCCACTTTAGATGTCTATTGCCTTCTTCCTCTTGCTCTGAACCTGGCTTCCACAAACACCTCTCTCACCTAGCCTCACTGTGATTTCTAGTTTCTGCATACTTGGCACATTTGGAGTAGTCATAATTTTAGCCTTTTTTTTTTTTGCTGTTCTTTTGTTTTATTGTTTTTGGTACTGTGGATTGAATCCATGAGCATTTTACTTCCAAGTCATACCCTCAGGCCTGTTTAATTTTTTTTTTTTTTTGAAACAGGATCTGGGGAAGTTGTTGTGGCTGGCCTTGAACCTACAATCTTCCTATCTCAGTCTCCCAAGTGCTGGGATTTCAGTGTGCACCACCATGCCTGGCTTTGCCCTGATTTTTATTCTAACTTGTTCTAGCTTCTTTCCTGACTTCCTTCTCCCTCTGCAGGATTTTATGATTCCTGGAAGCCCCCCATCATCACTGAAACCAGAATATATCCCAAATTCGAGATATCTGAAACTCATGAAATTGGAGGACTCACTATAAGAAAAATAATATAAACATTTAAATGTAAAATCATAAACCAAACCTTCAAGGGGGGGCAATATAAGAGAGGTGACCTGCTGCTAGAATTTCATCAGCTCCTCAGTTTAGAACCCCATTATTCTAGTGGATTGCCACAAAATGTCTTTGGCCAATCTTCTGAGCAGTCTATTTCTATAGTACTTAAATTTTTATTTTCCTTGAGAATTTGAGAATATAATAAAACTTGAAATTATCTATGCCCAAAAGAGGCATGCAATCAATATCCACTGGTGTAAATAATAGAAGGGATGATGAGAGGGGATCATAAGGCCCCGTACTTCCACTGCATAAAATTTGAGGAAATAAAATCATGAACCCAATTATTCTCTTGGAAAGAGCAACTGATACACACCTAGATTCATAGTGTTTGAAATAGCATCTAACCTGGTAGCATTAGAAAGCCTTTGCTTGACTTGCTGAGAGCAAAGAAATCGACATTGACATTGGCAATTTAGAGAAGGCAAGCTCAGATGCTAAGTGTAGGCTAAAGTGACAGGAGAGAGCACAGGCACATTGTTCCCTTCCTTCTTTCCACAGGATCCTCAAGCTGTCTCCTCCCAACCCCACCCAGGTCCCCCATCTTTGCCCTCTGTAACTGCACTCAACAGAGAGTTCCCCAACCAGTTCTACACATTGATCAGTGAACAGAGATCTCATGATCCTGATCATGACCCCTTCCTGAGTTCCTCGAACACCATCACATTATACTACTCAGATTTCTATTAGTTTGTGAGGGTTGCTGAAAAAACAACAACAACAACAGTGGCTTACACAGAAACTTATTATCTCAGTTCAGGAACTGAGAAATCCAAAATCAAGGTTGAGTTAACAGGGCTGTGAGGACAGGACCTGTTCCAGTCTTCCTCTGTCTCACACAGGTTGCTCTTCTCTCCCTGAGTCTCTGCACATTGTCCTCCTTCTGTGCATGTCTACCTTGGTGTACAAATTTCTTCTTTCCACAAGTACATCAACCATGTGAGGTTAGGACTCATCTAAAGTCTTCATTTCAACTTGATTGTAAAGACTATCTCTAAATAAGGTCACATTCTAAGGTTTAAGAGGTTAGGACTCAAATATCTTTTAATGGGCTTGCAATTCAACCTTCTGGACAATCAGCTCTTATTAGACACTGAGAAAAAATATGTGCAGCTAATCAGTAAGTTCAGTGAGCAAGAAGATTATGACTTTAAGATGCCAAAGGAATCTTAAAGAATCTCTCATTAAAGAATGCATTTCATTAATAGCAAAAAAAAGAGTTAAGAACTAAGATGATGTTGAGTATCAATCACACTAAATTTGGCAAAGAATACTGTGAAATGACATAACCCTTGTTGTTTTGCTTCTGTATCCATAAGCATGTTAATAAGTTAATACATTCTAACTTTTTGAAGAACAAGCATTCCATAATCTCTGATAAGATATAATATTTACATGTTCCCCTAATGAGTTATTTAGGGGTCATAGAAAAGAGAAAAGTCAGATCACTTACCCCTTAGGTGCAGTGTAAGAAGGGTAAGAATTGTTTGGTGCTAAATTTAGGGAGCACAGATCAACAATTAAAGATCTAAAATGTAACATTGTTTTAACTGTCAGTAAAGCCTGTCACTATTTGTTGAAGACCATCTCTCCATGTGAACGAACAAGCACATATTGCTCCACCTGCCTGGAAAGCAGCATCTTGTCTCATTTCCTTCTATCCAAATGAGGGGCTGAATGATTAGCATATCAGAGGGTGAATATGATATGATGGTCATAAAAATAAAAGCCACCAACAAACAAGAGGAAAAGATACACGAGGACAATAGTAGGTGCTCCTTCAGGAGAATAATACTTCATCAGGTAATGCATCTGCTGGCAGGGTTCTTTTGGCCTTTGTTTTCTTTTTTTTTTTACCTCCCTTTCCCTACTTCCAAAATAAAATTTACTTTTTGTGACTGCTGTGGGTGTTTGGGTTCTGATTTTAATTTATTTTAAAGTTTGATTTAAATTTGGAACCTACATAAGACTTTTGACATTTATTTCTGGGGGTGTTTTCTGAAGCTTGATGAAGTGGGTGTTGATTGACAGGCAGGTTGCTATGGAAATAGCTGTCACTGCAGAGACTAGGGCTTTATTTCATACTCTTCTTTTGTCAGGCAAAGGTTTGTGGGATATTTTAAAAATAGTATATAAGTGCTCCAGAATTAATAGGAACCTGTTCAGTGACTCTTTTTTAACCTACCTATCAGAACCTGCAACTGCTTTCATTCTGTACTGTTCTATTCTCCAAATGTATTTACGGATTTCTTTTTTTTTTTTTTTTTTTTTTTTTGCTTTTAAGCTTTCCAATATTGTTTTCTCTCATTGGTTGTTTGTTCATTACATTTCCCCTATGATATTTGGCCTTTGTGAAATTATACAGGTAAGAAAACTTAAGTAAGAAGAAGCAGTGAATGGTTGTCATGAAGAAATTCCCAACTGGTACAACCATGGACTTGGGCAGCCAACCAGCCCCATCCTAAGGCTGTATCTTCTGGGTAACTTCTTCATTTTCTACTTTTAAAGAAGAAATTCAGGAGATAAAAAAAAAAGTGCATGCATGTTAAAGAGGAACAGATAACTTATTTTAAACCTAAGTTGAGTTCATTTATTCTTATTTTTATTCATTTATTTCTTCTCTACTTTTAGTAGTTTCTTGGAATGTTGGGTATGTGCTTAAATAAGGTACAGGACCTCCAAATCAAATCCTAACCATCCCCAAATCTCCCACTTCTCAGGACTACCATTCCCCACACATTCATTTCAGCCCCAAAGCAAATAAATTCTGAATACTTTCTGAACATCACTAACAAAACACATAAGCTGCAGAAACCCTGTGGAACCACCTGCTCTACAAATAATGAACAGTGACCCTCTTCTACACTCAGCTTCCTAGGAACCTGAATCCAATCATCTATTTTCTTTAAAACAAGTACTTCTCTATTCTACCCCCAACACTAACACAGCACAAACCCTGGATAGGTCAGCAGCTCGATTTCTGAATAGAGTTCAGGGACTGAGTGTCTGCATTTCTTTGTATTTTTCTGGCTGCAGTCGATTTCTGCCATCTCTTTATTGGTCTTGTTTAGTTCCCTTTTATATGAATGTCAAATTTTGCATTTGTTAAGGGCTGTCATCCAGACCCCTGCTGGAAGAGCAAATTTCCCCCTTGGTAATGCTTCATATTCGCGCTACCTAAATAAAAATTAAATTCATAGTTTGGAGGAAGAAAAATATACAGGAATACACATTTATTTTATTGAAATCTAGCTTAAATTTATACGATTCCCTTTGTCATTTCATTGGAGGGAGATTTTTTTAACTACACAAAGTTTTAAATGTTTATACCATCTTAAACTGAAATTCACTTGATTTTCTCACCAAGTGTAAATACCTACATAAGACCCAAAAGATTAAAGAGGATGTTAATAGTGTGTGGCAAAGTATGGTTTGACATTTCAGGGACCTTGTTGGTTTTTTTTTTTTTTTCTTTTTTTTGCTAGATTTAGAGAGAAAATGAGAATATACTACTGAGACAGACTTCTTTTGCTTAGCTGCAACAGCTGATTTTAGGGGGTATACTGAAGGAGACATTTATTTCTCTGACTTTACTGCAGAAATTCTAAATAAGTTCAGTTAGGAACAAATATTAAAACAGATAAAATGGTGGGAAAATGAAAATGGTTTGTACATGGAGCAATGGATTGTATGAGATACACTAAGAAGTACTACTTTAGCATTTTCAATCTAAGAAAAATCTAAGCAGTACAGAGATAAGAACTATTATATGTGGATGCTAGGGAGAAAAAAGGGTCATAGGAGAAACTCTAGACAAGGAAGGAAAAATTATACATGAACAAATAAGGCTACCTGAGGGGGATGGGAGAAGAGAGAAATTCCTTAATGTACATAACATATATTTATAAACATATCAAAGTCAATCAGCAAGCCAAACATGAGAAGGAAGGAAGGGGAGGGAATGGGGTAGGAATTGCGGAAGGGCTAAACAAGTGATGTGTGCATGTATGCCTCTACCATCTTGTACTCCATTGAGATGTATGACTGCAATGCACCCATAAAAAATTAAAAAGGAACTATATCATAGTGTAGACTGAGATGCAATGTAACTTATCACAAGTATAATACTATATATTTTTATAAAATAAGTGTCATTTTTTGCCTTTTAAAATATAATAGGCAGGCGTGGTGGCACACGCTTGTAATCCCTGTGCTTGGGAGGCTGAGACAGGAGGATTGAGCAGGTTTGAAGCCGGCCTCAGCTGGCTTAAGAAACCCTGTTTCCAAATAAAATATAAAATAGGTCTGGGAATGTAACCAGGAGGTAGAAGGCCCCTGGATTCCATCCCCAGTACCACCAAAATTATAATAATAATAATTATTATTATTAATTATTAGTAATAATAATTAATAATAAAACAATTACAAATGTTCTTTGACTTGAGATGAGTGGACAATCTCAATATCAAATATATTTAATCTGGATGTGGTGGGGGTGCATGACTATCATTCTAGTACTTGGGAGGCTGAGACAAAAGGTTCTTAATTTCTAGGTCAATATCAGTAAATTAGCAAAACCCTCAGGAACTTAGAAAAATCCTGTTTCAAAATCAAAATAAAATAAAGCTAAGAGTATAGCTCATAGGTAGAACATCCCTGGATTCAACCTTAGTACCAAAAAAATAAACATTTAATATACCTACCTTACCAAATATCATAGCTTGGCCTACCTTACCTTAAATGTGCTCAAAACACTCACATTAACCCTACAGACAGAAAAGAACACTTAACACAAAGCCTATGTTATAATAAAGTACTGAATGTCTTATAATTCAGAAAGCAAACAACAGAATGGTTGTAAGAGAACATTTATTCTATCATAAAAATGAAAAATATTTTTAAGTCAAACATGTAAGTGGGGGCACTATTTGGATTGAACTTTGCGTCAGAAGAGATGGAATTTGGCTTCTCAAGTCAGTTGGCATGTGACCTCAGACAAAAAATTTACTTGAGATGTTTCCTGGTCTTCTAAATAATGCCCTGCCTACCTCACAACTTCTGATTACATTTAGCAAAACTGAAAACTGAGCTTCAAATCTAATTTACTATCATTGGTTTCAAACTTTTTTCCCTTCTTTTCCCTCTTTTCTACAATTTCCAACTCTACTCTCAATCTTTGACATCATCATCATAATCATTTGTGTGAAATAATTATGTTGGAAATATAGTTTTAGCATTTGTTTCCTATAGTCATAAACTTATACATGATTTTCTTACAGATTCAAAAAAGAACACTCAAAAATATGTTTATTTCCTCTCTCCTTGACTCTACTTATCATCTTCAAAGCTTAGTGTTCTCTTAATTTTCTATAAACAGATCAAATTCAGCTATTGCCAATAAATTAATAACCTGGTAAGCTATCCATATTTACAAAATTCATTTGCAAATTATAACTATAAACTTTGTGTCTGATCCCTGTGTGTACAAGCCTATGTTCACCTAGTTTATTTTTATGTAGTACAAGAAAACTGAAAATCCAGTAAGTAAAATTTTTTACTGAAGAACATAACCAAAAAGCTTGTCACTTTAACAGAGTGCAAATCAATAAGTGATGTCAGGTTTTACTTTTTGGTAACATCAGGATGTTGACTTCAGCAATAAGCGTGCTATAGATCAGAAGTTAGAACAAAATGTTCTGTGATACACAAGTAAAGCTTTTTAGTTTAGAACTCTGGATATCGGTTATCTTATCCAATGGCTATCTCTACTACTATACTAGTTCATGAAGTAGAATAGATAGTCTTTTCACTAAAGGCTTTGCCCAAGGAGGGATAAATTCCATACATTACATTAGATATTACAAATATACAAATGAGAAGGACCTAATATAATCAAACCAATTCTTCTCAGCATAGTTCACCCTGAGAACAAATGAAAGTGTTATTATTCATGCTGCTGTCAGACAGGCTCACATCTGAGTCACATCAGATACAACAGACTCTAACTTGATTTTTTTATTTACAGGCTCACCAGGGGAAAAAAGAATACAGAACTAAAAAATATGGGGGGTCCATTCCAATATTTGTAGTATTTATTGTCAGGCTAGTTTGGCTTATTTCCTTTGAAGTTATAGAAAGAAGAGAAATCAGGGCTTAATTTCTAAGTCGACACCTTCATAAGTATTATATCAGGCAAGTTGCTTAACTTTTTCTGTGCCTCAACTGTTTTTCGTGTGTTTATAATGAGGTAATAATAGTATCTCCATTATAGGGTTTCTGAAAAAATCAATTTAAATTAAAAAGTCTTAAATATTCTGAAAACTATATTATGCTACATAAATACTGATAATAGTTAAAAGTGGGGACAAGACCCACATTAGCAGTAACAAAATGCACACACCACTGCTAATGAAACCTTCGGTAGGCCATAATCAAACATATTAATATTTCTACAACAGAAGATAGAAATATTGATATGTATTGGGATGAACAAATTATAAAATAGTCTAATGCCAGTGAAAATCAGATATTGTTGCCAAATAAGTTCTGTGGCCTAATTTATGAAATAAATTAAAAATAAAAGCAACAACAATGTGTTTTTTATGCTGAATTGAGGACAATAAAGTTTTCATTTGTACTAATAAACTGATGTATGTGAACCACGATTTACTATTAAAAAATGGTGATTAAATTTCCCCCTAGCCTTTTTGCAACTCTTCTAAGTTATTCTCATTTCATTTTCCTTTCTGGATTTCCTTCTTTCATTTTTCCCCAATTCTTTTCTCACCTTATTGTCCTTCTTCTAGAATTCTCCAATGCCTCCAAACTGTTAGGCCAGGCTCTCTACTATAGCAGAAAAACAAACATCCCCAAGTTGTATGTGAAGGTGGTTCTCTCCTGACTGCCCCCTATCCTGGTTCTGTCTCCATTCAATCCATCTTCTAACCAGTAGTGAATGATTCTGTTAAATGAAAATTTAGATATGTCGCCTTTCTGCTAAAATCTTTCAATACCTTTCTATAATACCACTCAACAGAGATCTAACTTTTTAATATAGCTCACAAAGCCTTTTGTGAGCTGGCTGCTGTCTCTCTTTTCAGCTTCATCTTCTTGCTCAATTCCCTCCACAAGCCAGTCCAGCCACCTGAATTGTGGTTATTTGAATATAGCATTTCTAACCTCTGCACTTTTGCTAGACTGTTCTTCTCCAACTAGATTGGCCAGGTAACTATTGCCCACCCTTTGCACATTGTCTTCAACAAAATTACATCTCAGGAGTCACTATGACCACATTGCATTTCTTCTGAATATCCACAGCACTTTAAGCCTGCTGCTATCATGGGCTTATTGTATTTCCATGTAAGCCACAGACTAAAACAATGACTTGCCAGATACAAGCATGGGTATGTGTCTACTGGTCTTCCTTTATGTTTTAGTAGGCATCCCTAGGAGAGCATTAGCAGGGGGGACTTTACAAAGTGTGTACTTAGTAAGCCTCAGCTTCAGGAGGATGTTAAAGGTATATGAAAAGCCACTGCCCAGAACTTTAAAGTAAGGGGATGCTCAGATGTCTTTTATTTCTAAGATAAATTTGTTCTCTTACTGTGGTTCTCATAGCTTAGTACTCAGATTGAACAAATTCTGAGCTTTACTCTCTTAACCACAGTAGAAATACAAAACATTTAAATGAGCATCATCAGTAGTATACAAGATTATAATTTAGCCAATGAAATCTTGCTTTCAAGTTTTCAGGCAGATAAAGATGCAGAGGGAGAACACAGGCCCACAGAATTTTCCACATGACTTTTAAAGGAGTGACTCTACATCTTGATAGCATTTGCTTTATGTACTTGCCATAGCTTGGATCTGGAACGTCCCCCAAAGGCCCAGGTGTTAAAGGGTTGGTTTCCAGTGTGGCCCTATTGGGAGGTGGTAGAACCTTCAAAAGGTGGAGCTTAATGGAAAATAGTTAGGTCATTAGGAGCATGACCTGGAAGGGCTCCAACGTCGTCTTTTACTTCCCAGCCAGCATGAGTGAGAGGGTGGGACCTGGAGGGAAGTGCTCCAAGAATATGTGTATGTATGTTTCTATCACTCTATACCCCAGTATGATGTATAATTACAATAAACCAAATAACATAATAAATAAATAAATAAATAAAAGGCTGGTGACATAGTTCAGGGGCAGAACATCCCTTGGTTCAATCCCTAGAACCATGAAAAAGAGAAAAAAATCTTGCAAAACACGGCACATAATGGCCCACATTGATTTTTTTTTTTTAGGACTCTTTCCCTCTTTTAGAACCAGATGCTAACCAAGAGGAGAGGCAGTATCATATTCACTTTAAAATGTAGTATAACTCTTAAAAAAAATTGAACAAACTGGAAAAACTTCTGGGTGGAGTTTGTACTCACTTATTCACTAAATAGTCTTACCTTTGCCTAAAGTACTATCACAAAAGGATAGAATCATCCACCATAACATTTTACAATAAGGAAACTGAGGCTTGAACAGTAACTTATTCAAGTTTGCACATTTTAATACCCCGAAGTGAACACTGCCTACTCTCCTTCTTATCAGGGTTTGTCAGCAATAACAGAACTACTTGAAATGGAAAAAATGACTAATATGTTTCTATCACCCTGAACCTCCTTATGATGTATAATGTACCAAAAATATATTAAAAATAAAATAAATTTAGCCAGGTGTGGTGGTACATGCTTGTAATACAAGTACTTGGGAGGCTGAGACAGGAGGATACGGGTTTGAAGCCAACCTCAGCTATTTAGTGAGGTCCTCCATAACTTAGTGAGACCCTGTTTCATAAAAAGAATAAAAAATTAAGCTGGTGGTATAGCTTAGAGGTAGAATTCCCCTGGGTTTAGTCCCCAGCACCACAAAAATAAATAAATTTTAAAATAAAATATTTTATTTAAAAAACAATGATCAAATCTTCTACCCGCCACATAAGACTCTTCAATGATGCTTGACAATAGCTTCAAGTGGGCCCCAGGACACTTGTTCGGGGGATAGGGAGGACAAGGACAGAGAGAACAAGAAATGAACTGGGCCACAGCATCTCTTTCTCTTGTTTAAGCCTTATAAGGTACTGTTGAAAAATCTACAGATAAGCATCTTAAATCATGGTAAATTACACACTGCATGCTGGTGACTCGGTCATGGGAAATTATGAAGCTACGTGATGTCTCATTTGTTGTGCTGAAAACAAATGTAAATAAATTACTGGGAGAATCTCATTTACATTTAGAAATTCATCCTGATACATGACATGACTACCGATTTTTTTAAAGATATTTTGAGAAGAAATGCCACTCATTAAACCCAGATCATGGGGATCGTAGCATGTATTTGATTTGGTGTAGGCTTTGCAAAACAAAAACATATTCTTTTTTAGTGGGAGATATACAAACTCTCCCATCCCCAACACACTCACTAGCTAACTCACAGGGGCAGCTGAGGCAGCACCAAGCTCATGGGTGCCGCTCTTTTTCTAACGACCCAACTGCCATTCCTCCCATTCAGAGGGAACACTCCAGAGCCTGTTCCTGAAACCAGCTCCTTCCCAGCAGTGGGAATGGTCTGTGGTGAATCTCTCACCCCTTCCACCCGTGACCTGAGGCAGCTGGCAGGGGTTAATGGGACAGAATGGAGTTAACTGGCTCCTGCAGGAATCAAACCCATGACCAATCTCATTACCACTCTGCTTTGACCAACCGAGCTGCAAAGCCGTGGACTCTTTGAATAGGAATTGGTCATCAGGTGGCAGCGATGCCCTGCACTAAGGTGCAGCTGACCTGAAAAGGCAGATATGAAACGCAGGAGATTGATGGGATTGGAGCAAGAACCTTGAAGGGCTTCAGGTCTAGGGTGGCTGCTAGGCTTGTTGCCATGCTTAATTTATCCCATCCACCTTTCCAGGACTCCATTCAAATCACCTGGGGCGAAAGCAAGGACTTAGGAAACAGGGACATAGAGTTACAGCACACTGAATGTAATGAGAGCAAATCAGACAAGCACTTAGAATATTTGGGGACCCATTACACATAGTCTAAAAAGCTATAGCTAAAAGGAGTGGGCACTTGCTTCCCACTGTTAGCATCCTATGCTTAGCATCCTCTAGCATACTTTGTGTAATATGGTGTCCTCACATCAGATACCAACACACATCCCAATGCCCTGCCTTCTAAGCGAGGGCCTGGGACTCAACCTCTCTATTCCTGCAGCTGTGATGATGAGTTCATTTTCCAGCCCTTAAATTTCCTCCCATCCTTTTTCCTTTCTCCATTCTAAATAGATATAAAAAAAAGTTGTTGAGTTTTGCTTTCCACCCACAAGGGTGAAATACAGCCATTTCCTAAATAGGGATATTATGGTGTGTTCAGCCTCATCCACAGCAGACTATTTACATAAGCCTGAAGAGGTCTGAGAGTTTATTGGTTAAGGGAAAAATAAGCAGGCCATGAAATAATTATTTTTCATTGTGCCCTGCCAAAGCCATTCAGCCAAAGGCTAAATTGAGCTGCTATTGTGATTATTTGAACTGTGGAGCCAAAAGTCTTTGCTGCAAAGCACCCCAGCTGTCCTAAATTTTGTTCTGATGGCCAGTTTTCATTCTGGCTCAGATTCTGCCAAAAAAAAAAATGGCCCCCAAAATATGAGGGTGGAATCGTTGCTTTATCCAGATCCACATCAATTACTGATTTAGGGCCATTCGGAGAACTTGATTATTAACAAATCACTTCCTGAAACTGTTATGACAGGATTCCCATATGCAAATGGCAGACAGCTCATATGCACACAGTGAGGCGAGGAAATTAAAACTAAGACTTCCTAAATTTACTAGTGGTCATTTCTTTTAATGCTGATTGTACTTTATGGCAAATGAGGTCTTCCCGATGGTCCTTACAACAAGGAGGCTACAGCAACACCCGTCCCCAAGCCAGCTTAATGGGGGCATTGATCCACTGCCTGCCTGGCACTTCAATAGGTATGTCTAGTAATGCTAGGGCTTCACAACCAAGTAAAACGACCTTTCCAGGGCTTTAGAAAGCAGCATAGGCTCTGTTTGTTTAATGTGGCATGCCCTGCATCTGGAGCAGTGTCTGCCTGTTGTAGGCACTTGATCAACATGTATAGGAAAGAAGAAGGGAAAGAGAGAAGGCCAGCTACTGGTCCAGCGGGACTTAGGTGTTAAGTCTGTTCTGCCTTCTAAATATATATGCCTTTTGTATGCTAGGGTATACACATTTATGAAAGCAAACCAACTATGGAGGTATAGAAAACTGTTAAATCAGTTATCTTTTCTCAAACCATTACTTTTTCCTACTTTGGCCAAGATTCATTCACCATGAAGAAATGAAGTAAGATTTTAATTTACTGTATTGTTCCATCAACACATACACTAGGCTTGAATGAAACCCAACATGCCTCTGCAAGATCCTCCAAGACTTCGGCAATTTACTTCTCTGTGGTCACATTTAAAAACTGAGACCAGCTGCAGCTGTACATCAATAGCATGTAGAGTAGTGAGGCTGATACAGAGGATTCAGAGGGAAGCAGACAACTCCAAAGCAGAAGTAAGTTTTACAGAGAAGCTCTGGGAAACTCTTCCCATTGCCTGTACCTACATGAAATCCAAAGGGAGTTTCCTGCAGCCTCAAGTTTTTCCCACGTTTGACAGAATGGGTTTCAAGTGCCCTGAAGCCAGGTCTTCCAGGCAAGGGCTGAGTCTAGTGACCCTGAAATCAACAGTTAGAGGGAGGGTAGTTTTTTTTTTTTTTTTACTGTTTCTGGAACTACTTGGAATGAAGGCAAGTAAGCTACTTAAGAGGTCTGTTTATGAAACATCAGTTATAAGCCTAATTTATGAGAGGACTGCTTCCTCCATGCACAGCTCTGGAAATTCCCCCTCTGTAAGATGCTTTCCGGAAACAATTACAGGAGTGTCAACTTCTTCAGTGAGCCACCGTCTTGATGGGTCAACTCCATCCCCAACTACCCTTTCACTCTATCCAGATCCAAAAGTTAAAGACGAGTGAAAGAAAAGAAAAATATTTGCCCTTGGAGCAATCCAGGACCTGGAGAATACACAACTGTGTCAACAGTGATGAAACAACAGCTCTCCCTGCCTATCAGGACCAACTAGCTAGTTCCAGATTAGTCCATGAAAAGCTCCCATATACCATAAAGAATAAGAGATCCAGGTACCTTTTAAATAGAGATAGTAGCTAAAAGATAGAGTCACAACATAGCAAGAAATCCAAAAGATGTTATAAATCTAAAGGATGTATTTGGAAAATAATGGTTTTGTAACTAATGATGGAATATAACTGTATTGTGGTTTTCAAAGAAATTTTGAAGCTGTATATACTTCTGGATGGGACTGGGGTAGGGGGATAGTCTTTGTAACGGCTCCTTCAGATGGTACCATGGAGTGTTAGAGCCAAGAGAGGCCTTGAGGACCACCTACCCCACACTACCCACATCGACTTTAATCCCCACATAAAAGACTTCAAGACAAGAAGGCCTAGAGACATGAGTGGCATTCACTCACAAACCATCAGATCCAGGTTTTTTCTCTCCCTCATTTTCTCTGCCCTCATCTCTCTGCCCTATCCTTCCCTCTCCATTTCTACTTACCCTCTTCAATCTTTATTGCCACTTACTTCTTCACTAAGCCTTAGGGCTTCCATCCTAGTAGCTCTGGGGATAACAGAGCCACACATTTATCAGCATTTATTATGCCAAGAACTATTCTGAATCACTGGTAGCCACCTCTTCATTTGATCTTCACAAGAGCCTTGTGAGGTAGATTCTATAATTATCCGGATTATATTGTGAATATACAATAAGAGATTAGGTGACTTGTTTGAGATTACCCAACCAACTAGCAACAGAGATGTGTTTTTAGAACATCCTTCCTATTGTATGTAAGAGAAAATCGAGGTATGAAGAGTTTTAGTGATGCACCCAAGACCACTCAATCAGTAAGCAGCAGTGCCCAGATTAGAGCCAGATTACTTAGCCAGGGAGTCCATGCTGAGAAACACACCCCGCCCCCAGCATCACTGTCCTGCTGCAGACCCAAAGGATACAAGACCTGAGGGATGGCGCAGAAAGATAGATGTACCTAATCAATCCTAGAGTTTGTGGCTTCATCATAATATATATATTTAAAAATCTAGTGAATAAGAAAAAGGCATCCACAGAGTGTTTTTGTTTTGTAAAAACAAGGCAAGAATTATTTAGCATATGTTCCTGGAGAATGATCTTGCCAGTTTTCAGTCATTAAAAATAAAAGCTCTGTAGGGTGACGTCTATTTCAAATAATTGCAGCCAAAAATAAAGCTCTTTTTTAAAAAAAACCTAAATAAAATCAGTTGTGGGCTTTTGATTCTAACTTCTGGGGTAAATCAATATGTACTGCAGAAAAAGTATATGCACAAGAAAATTAACTGTTTTGGATCAAGGACAGTGGTGAAAGTCAAGAATGTCCACAGATAAATGAAAATTCTCTTTGTGTTATGCTCAAACGCTAGTATTTTCCTACCTATCAAGGCTATTGACTAATAAAGCAACAATTTCTCCCAGCCTGACCTTTCATCCTTCATTGGCCATAGTCTTCCATACAAGGGTCTGAATGTAGTTCCTTCAATGTGGAACCTGAGATCCAAACACAACCAAAGTCAATTGCCCTAAAAGAATACTGAGTGAACTGTTATTATAGTAAGAGCCACACCAATGTCCTAGGAAAGGCCCAGCCTGGGAAACCTCCAAGGGGTGGTTATGTAGTTCCACCATTTCATTTCAGGTCATGGAAGGTCATTTTCATTGTGTTTCTTTATTCTCCCTTTTCCATATTATTCTTATGGCTTGAAACGAGAGGAGAAATACCTGGAAAAGGATAATTCATGTAAAATGACAGAAAGCGAAGCCCATGACCCTCAGCAGAGAACAACCTTTGTTCGACTGCTCCCCACTGAGGTGAGCCAAGCATGGTGACTTTACACCTTCCCTTTAGTTTCCCTGACCTCTCATCTCGCCTGCTGAGCCCCATGGAACTTTCTGCAACTCGTGATTTAATTCCCCTCTGAGTCGGAGGATGGAAAGAGCCTGACCTGCTGGACAGCAGCTGTACTACCTGTGACCCAGCACCTCCCCAACCCAGTCCACTGGCCAAATGAGGCCACAGAACATCTTTCCCTTTAAGGCAAAGAAAGCTGTGCCAAGAAGTGCTTCATTTCAATTAAACTCAGCAGAGAATCAACTAAATCTGCTGCACTTATTGGTAGAACCTGCAAATGGCAAGAGTTTTAAAGATACCACTCACCATTAATTGAAGAGCAAGTAAAAACAATACAGTTCCTCCCACAGAGTAATGGGTTCAGAGAAGAAGAGGGTTCTGGATCCCAGGTAATAAAACAGCACCTCTGGCCTGAGGGTGGCTAAAATGGTGGCATGTTGTACATTTGATCACACATGTGGCTATCCACTTGCAGGTGTCTAAATTGGAGTGATATTAATGCGTAGCTTTTTCTGGCAAAACTGCCTAAGGGATTAGTAACTCCCCTAAAGTTGTGTTGAATATTAACCACATTAACTTTGCAGCCTGTAACATGCTGTCACAAATACACACACAGCCTACTGTACCTTATAGATAACTTCACAAAAAAAAATGGCACCCTAATGCTGGAAAGTAATGTTCCCACAAAAGGGATGCCTTCACTGCTGCTGATGGAGACGGAGTCTCCCCCTGCCCGAGATGAGCCCGGTTTAGGTATTAATGGTTTCACTCAGTTGCCAGATTTTCCCTGACTAAACACCCTTTCCTTCTAGGTTTAACTGTAGGCTGAGTCCCCCAAAATCAGTTGAGAAGATATATTTTTTTTTCTAATTTTTTTCTCTGTGGTAATGGGGGTGGAGCCCAGGGGCATTCTATCTCTGGGCTACATCTCCAGCCCAATTTTTTTTATTCTTTTTATTTTGAAACAGGGTTTCACTGAGTGGCAAAGGGCCTCACTAAGTAGCCGAGGTTATCTGCAAACCACAATCCTCCTATCTCAGCCTCCCAAATGCTGGAATTACAAGCATGCATCACCACGCCCAGCTAAGATGTATCTTTAAAAGTAAAAAACTCAAATATTCTAGGTGGAAGTTTTTATTTTTTTTAATTTTATTTATATGTGGAACATATTGAAAATGGTATACATTTAGACTGTGCTTGGTGCCCTCTTTTCCCCACCAGCTTCCTCCTCCCCCCTCCCACCAATGAGTGTCTAGGTTAACCACGCTATATTCATACTTTTACACATATTTGGATATAGCTCCTCCATTAATCAACCTCAGCCTTCTATCTCTCCTATCCTTCCATTTTGGCTTTGCTGAGGTTTCCCCTACATTATCTGGAGTTCCTCTGGTATCTCCAATGCTCCCTAATTTGGGCATATTAGAAAAAACATATGTACCTTCGCTTTCTGTGCTTGTCTGATTTCACTTAACATAATGTTCTTCAAAACTTTCCATCTTTTTACAAATGACATGATTTTGTTCTTTATTAATAGAATTCCATTGTGTGTATTTCCCATAATTTTGCAATCCATTCCCCTGTTAATGGAGACCTAGATTGGTTCCATATTTTGGCTATTAATTGTGCTGCTATGAACATAGGTATGCATATGTTACTGTAGTTCTCTGATTTCAACCCCTTTGGAAAAATGCCCAGGAATGGTAGAGCTGGATCATATGGTGGATCTATTCCCAGTTTTCTAAGGAATCTCCACACTGATCTCCATAGTGGCTGAACTAGTTTGCACTCCCATCTAGGTGGATTTTTAAAGTGTAACTGAGTGTGGTGGTACACATCTGCAATCACAGCTAGTCAGGGGGTTGAACCAGAAATATTACAAGCTCAAGGCTAGCCTGAAATTTAGAGGGCTGCATGAAGACCTGAGTTTGATCCCCAGTACCTGCCCCTTTCCACACCAAAAAAAAAAAAAAAAAAAAAAAAAAAAAAAATCTGTCACAAAGGTCACATGTTCATCCTATTCCCTACGGACTTCCTAATGACTATGATAATTCTGGAATAGTCAAAGGATTATTTTGTTGCGATTTCCAATGCCCCAAAAGAGAAAGAAATATAGTTAGCTTGAACACACATTATAAATAGAAGAAATTGTCACTAGTCTTCTGCCCCATGACAAGAGCCCCATTAGAGAAGACTAGTGCACCCAAAACCCACAAATGGACCATCTTCTTTCCTCAGACCCTGTGAAGCACCCTTGCAGAGGGGACTCAGTGTAATTGGAAATCGAGTTAAATCCAAGGGCCTAGAACCTTTATTTCTTCATAATGTGGGACACTTAACTGCTCCTGCCAATTAGCAATGCAATTATGTTGTCTAGAAATGGAGACAAACAATAGATTTTAGTATTTAAACAGGAACTGAAACTGCAAGCAGAGAGCCACAAACCACATCATTAAAGGGGAATTAAAGCTATATGTGAAAAGAAAAAGTTTCACTCCCAGCAATCATCGGCCCACCATGTAAAAAGAAGCTACTCATAATGCAAAAGGGAGATGGGTGTGGGAGGTGAGGCCTGGGATCTCAGCTGGGGCTGGGGATTTTTGTTACTCCAGGCACATAGATTTGACAGAATCAAGCAAACAACAATAAAGAACAACACATGTCCTTTAGTGGCTGAGTGCATGAAAGCAGTCTTCTCCATTAAGAGTGTAGCTTGGGCAAAATCATTGTGTCAATGCAGCCTGCCTCCAATCTTCATGCTTATCAAGGTTTCCTAGACTCCTGTCTTATTTTCAAAATTAGGAAAGAGAACAAACAACAATTAATTAGTATTTGTGTCCATTTTCTAGAAACTGTAACAAGAACCACAGAAGCTCAAATGAGCAGATTTGGCCTTGCCTTTCCCTTTGATTTCATTCCTCGGATTTCCATTCACCCACACCCTTCACCTCCATCACTTCTCGTACCTTCTCTTCATATAATCTTAAAGGATAGAGCCTTAAAGAATAGCATCTTGTTTGAGGTTTTGTGGGAAGAATGAATGCAGCCTCTATTGCTGTTACCAACCCACACAGAAGCCAGGAAGGACTTAAAAAGAGCTATGCAAGAAAGAGCTAGTGTGCAGGTTGTCACAAGACTCTTCCACTGGGAAGGCTCTGCAGAAAGCAGAAAGACTGCGTTGGAGGAATTGGAGAAGGAGCCCACTCATCCCCATGGAGAACCTCAGTAGACATACAAGCGCAGCACTCCTGTGGGGGACAGACAGACACACCCACATATCTGCTCTCATGTTCAGAAGGGGCCTGAGCTTTGCCTTTTAGATGAGTTTGCAAAATGACAGAAACCCCTAGTAAAAACAACTTGTTCCAGGAGAAGTGTGAGAGAAACTTCTGGGTTGAATTTTGTGTTTTTAGAAATAATAAAATTTCAGAAGACTGCGCATCTCTAAATATACTAGTAGATTTCCTGATAAACTCAAACTGGGGAAGAATATTTTTCTGACTCCTGGGGATTTGTACTATATGGCAAAAAAGTTCACTCATATGTAGTTAATGGGTTTGTACATAAGCCATATACCCAATTATGTGGACATATGGCACCAGCCCTTGAACAGAATGTGTTGGTGACGCTCTCTAGCCTCTGTCCTGTCTTTTGCTTACACTGAATGAGCTTCTCCACAGAGTTTTCCAGGTTCACTTTGAAAAAATATGAAGTATTGTACTTTATTGTACGCTATGCCGCTGCTTTCAGAAAAGCAAGATTCGTGCCAAAAGCTGTACTGACCACACCTGGACCTCACTGTCGGCCCCTCTAAGCATCTCCCTTACATTTCATCTTTAATTCAAAAGTAATATTGTAACACTACAGCTCAGAGTTTAAAACAACTTCTCAGAAAACTCTAAGAAAGGGGGTGGGAGAGAAATTAATTCTAACCCTTACCTTTGGCACCTTATAAGACTTTTGGCCATGACTTACCTGTATAAATAGAAAGAACTAATTTACTACAGAAATGCCCATGGGCGAGCATGTGCCAGCTAATGAAGTGTTCAGCTTCTGCATGATTAACCAGCTGGTGGGGGTAGTGTAAAAGCAGAGGGCATAAAATAATAAGAAAAATTGATTAGCAGCCCTTTTTTAAAGTAGTCCATGTAAAATTCCTTTTCTATATTCACTAGCTAAGAAATTGACTGCAAGGGACGATAAACCCGAATGGCTTACCAGGAAATCAAGTGGGTCCCGTGGTGGCGTGTGTGCCTGCAAAATTCACTTAGGCAGGGAAGAAAGAAAGATACCCCAACTGCTTCCAAACGAACTGACACAACAGGTCCTGCCAGTTGCCATAAAGTTAATTTTCTAATACATTGTGAAATGCGTTATATAAAGTGGAAAACTAGGGCCGAGGCTTTGTGTCCATTCAATTTTCTCTCTGGAGCACTCTGCTCAACCACACTTGGCTTTAACTACTGCCAGACCAATTCATTAAGAAAAAAGGGTATATTCTCAAGCCAAAATATTTATACACTTGACTCAGAAACAATCTATTCGAGGGGACATTTTCCCAAGCTAAATGCACTACAGGGCTTTCCTATTCATAAAATTCTTGAGCTGATCTGCAACTTCCTTAAGTGGGAAGAAAAGGAGTTGGGTCCAAAAGAGAAAAATGTGCCCTTACCAAAAAGCAAGAAATACCTAAGGGAATCCTGGGCTTGGAATAGCCACCCACAGAGCAATGCAACTTCTCTTTCTTCCAGTTACTCCAATTACACAACTAATATTTACTCAGCTTAGTCCTCCCTTTAGCAGAGGAGACAAGTGTTTCCCAGGCCACAAAGGAAAACAGCCAAAGCTCAGTGTCCTCGCCAGCAAACCAGACTCTGGCCTCCAATGCTACCCTCTACATAGGATACTGCAGAGGTCAGAAAACAGAATAAGATGGTACATGCGTATAACCCCAGTACTTGGGAGGCTGAGACGGGAGGATCACAGGTTCAAAGACAGTCTCAGCAACATAATGAAATTCTCAGAAAACTAGTGACAGTGTTTCCAGACAAAAAATATATAAAATAAAATATGAAGGGCTGGGTGTGTAACTTAGAGGTAGAAGAGCCCTAGGTTCAATCCCCAGTACCAAAATTTTTAAAAAGCCAAAAGAGATTGCACAGAAAGAGTGGTTCACAAAGACACACATGTATGTGTGGCAATACACACACACCTGTGCTATTATCTACCTGTCCAAAATCCATGTGCCAAACTACAGAACTTTCACGTCTCTCACTCTTTTCTCCAGCCAGATAGCAACCTTTTTTCCAGCCATATCTCTTACACTGTTGTCATACATCATAAATAGACTGAGTTAGGCATAGGCTACACACATCACCACTACCAACAAAACATGTTCCCAATGATCCCCAGGTCTAAGGTCATCAATGTCACTTTTTAAAAATAAAAGATTTGCAATGGGAAAGGCATTGGCAGGTCCAGAAATCTGAGTTCTAGTATTAGGTCTTCTGCTAACCTAGCTCTGTAGCCTTGGGCAAACAGCTACGCCTTTCTGAGTCTCAGCTTCCTCATTCATAAAATGAAGGGTTAGAGAACAGAATTTGTAACCCCTCCCTGTTCTAAAATTTTCATTTTTTTCTCTGTTCATTTATATGTCAATGGACTAGAAGAGAGGGCCAACATTTGTTTAATTACATACTATGAAGATCTTCAGAGCTATGCTGTTCAAAATACAGGTCACCAACCATATGTGGTAGCTACTGAGCACTTGAAATATGGCTAGTCTGGATTTCAAATATAGTATAGGAAAATGCAAACCATCTCATTAATGACTTTTATATTTGGTAACATGATGAAATGGTAATATTTATGATAAAGCACATTATTAAAGTTATCTGTTTATTTTTTAATATGGCCTCTAAAATTTTTTAAATACGTATACATTATATTTCTGCTGCACCACTATGCTGGGAATGTTAGCAATCATACCCTACAGGACAAATCTGGTCCAAGGCTGGCTTTGACATACCCAGAAAGTGAAAGATAGTTTAACATTTTAAAAATGTTGTTTAAAAAATGTGACAAGAATTGCGCCTAACTGGCAAAAGTTAAAATGTTCACTGTCTTGACCTTTCCTAAAAAAGTGTGCCAACCCTTGCTTGCCCCTCTTTTTCCAGAGGTCTGGTAATGCCCAAGTCTTAAACACAGTGCCAAAAATAAAAATAAAGAATAAAAAAATACTAAAAGAGAATTCTTCCACTGATCTCCATGTTTCTACCACTCTCCTAAGTATGGTAGAGGAGGGTAAAAAGAGAATTCCAGAAGGAACAGAGAACCCAGACCCAATGCTTATTTTGTTCCTTCTCAGTCACAGTAGCAGAAAAACTTACATATATTTCACTGTATATGTAAATATAAAGGTGCCATTTTAAAATAAAAGAGCTCAGAACTAAGATATAGAGCCTAGGGGAAAAATTAGACAACTTTAACTTAAACGGTAGCATATTTCTTGGCCAAAGTTTTATGACCAATTGTCCTAGTTCTCCAGGACCCAGGGGTTTCTTGGAATGTGGGACTTTGTACTTGCTGAAGAGCTGAAATCAGGGCAGTTCTGGGCAAAACAGGATAGGTTATTCACTTTAAATCTGACCAACAAAAATGTACTATATTATCTGAGGAATGCAAAGCTAATCGTGTTTTTTCTAATAGACATGCCATCTTTAACAAAGCTACATGTTGAATTTTTCCCTCTTCCACTTTCATTGCCTTTTAATTATTGAAAATTAAATTAGCAGTAAGTTCTCCTGTGACCAGTGACCTTGGATTAGATCTTTTAACCTTTACCAAGCACAGTCAGGCATGGTGTCACATGCCTGTAATCCCAGTACTTGAGAGGATCTGATAGGAAGATCACAAGTTCAAAGCCAGCTGCAGCAATTTAACAAGACTCTGAGCAACTTAGAAAGACCCTGTTTTTTATTAAAAAATAAATAAATAAAATAGGGCTGTGGATGTACCTTGGATGATGAATGCCTCTGGGTTCAATCCCCAGCACCATATATATATTTACATACATATAAATATACATATATGCACATACATACATTTGTATGTGTATATGCATTCTTCCTAATAACTTCTGATGGAGGATAAAACAATAGACTTTAATAATCTTGGGGGAAATGAGGATTCTCAACTCAGGAATTATGTTCAATTTAACTTGACTGGATCACAGTAGTCAAGAGGATGAATCTGTGTGTACAGTGCTGGAGATCTAACCCAGGGTCACACACATGCTAGGTAAATGCTCTACCATTGCACTATACCCCCAGCCCCAAGGAGGATTATTCAAAAGTGTTTGGAGCTCTTTAATATTATAATTGCTTGGACAGGAAATAAAATAACCCAACATGACCTAGCTTCCAAAGAAAAGGGTATAGAAATGAATCTGAAAACTCAAAAAAGTCACATACCCCATATATATGAACCTGTATAAAGATAATTTAGTATTTGTTTTATTATTTGGAGGATGGTCCTTTGATAAAACATGGGTGCCACAATAGGACAACCTAACTTGCAAACAATTAAAACCTTAAGACTGGAATTCCCCTTCTCCCGAATGGTATGGAAATGTTCTTCTTGTTTAGGAGCTGATGGTGTCATTCATTGCATATTAAAACACACACTCCCATGTTTCATTGGGGATGCTCTATTGTGCAATAATTGGTCCCCATTGTTATATGCACAATTTGGCTGCTCAAATGTAAAAGTAAAACCTCTTAAATAGCTATCTCCACTGATAGCCTTAGGCGTAGATGGTCCCCTGTGGCTACATGCTTGCAGCAACCCATGACTAAGGCTTATTCCAGGGAGGAGAGATTAAAAGGGGTACGCCTAGAATACTTTATTTTAGAAAAGCATCCCCAAAAATCTCACTAGCAAGGGCTGAGTTCCATGTCAAGTCCCAGCACCAGCTTTGCAGCTTTGCCTACAGTGGAGCCTGCTAAGGTAGCTGAAGTGGACAGTGCCCAGGGCAGAGGGAAGAGTAAAGGAAAAGACTCCCTGCTCGGTCCCAGCCCTTCTCTCTGGGCTTTCCTGCAGTGCCCAGGTCACCTGTCTTCCTTGCTCCATGTATTACCCATTCTAAACCTGCAAGTCTCAGAGTCTATTTCTTTCTTACATTAACTACCTACCACCAAGGCCTCCAGCCAGGAGCTCTGCCAGGTTATAGCTGGGATGCCCCTGGATCTTGAAGACATTCCACTTTCTCCCATCTTACCAAAATTCTCCCTTCTATCTGCTGAACTCCTTTTATGTTAGAGACACACCTTGACATTTTCCAGAAATGATCATTCATGATCTGACACATGTCTTTTTAAAAAGTCTTTGTCTTCCTTGGCCTGCCTCAAACCCACCCACTTTTTAGTCAAGTTCAAAAAGGCCCAGAGGGACTTTTCTTCCAATTCCGCTCAGTCCAATGAACCACTGTGGGGCCTGACACTTTGTAGGAACCTTCACCCTGGCACAAAACAATTGAATACATTGTTTTGAGGTATAGGGCTCTGACATCTGAATCACCAGGACAAGCACTGCTTTCCCGGAGATGAAAGCTAACCTTCTCCCACAAAACCTTTTTAACACTGATAAACAAAGGTGGGAGCCAGCTTAAGGCAAGGAAGCCAGCTGTCTCTCCCTTGGTCCTACCCCTCTGCTCCTCTGTGTCATACTCAGGTTCTGTGAGGACAAGGTAGCAACCAGCTGCATGCAGTGTATGTCACGCCAATGGTGCTTTTCGTAAAAGTTGGGGACAAGCAACTATAATGGAATATTATACCATAAATTAGGTAAGAACAGGCTTTTCTTTGTTGTATGGAAAATAGGAGAATACCATCTTCTACAAATCTATATATGTCTTGAGTTTTAATCTGTCCAAAGCATTTCATCAGGTCATCAAATGAAATGTCAAAGATTCCTGGTTGATGGAGACCCTGACAGAGCAGATGGTCCTGAGCGCAAACCGCAGTGAATTAGGAGTGTGACCTGAGCTAGATTTCTTTACCTAACTTGCCCTTCATCTCATCATTGTTGAGGTGGGGTCCATACCTCATTGGCACTGCTGTGAGGAGTAAGTGGGTGATGTGTACAGAGTGCTTAGCAAAGTGCTGCTGCAGAGTCTCAATAAAGAGCCACTCCTGTTGCTACCATTAGTCTCAGTAAGCATGGTAAGAATTCAGAGGAAGTGAAGGTGGCCAAGGTGTCTCCATACTGCCAATCTCAAAGCAAACCTATGTGATCACTAAATCACAGTTTTCTCCACAAGACCGGTCCCTTCCAAATATCTCTGACTACAGAAGATAAATGAAGATAAGCCAAAGAAAACCACCACTGGGCCCTGCCATGATTAACAGGATGCTTAGGTTTAATCCAAAAGTCAAAACTAGAATGCAACAAAAATTTAATGAAAAAAATCAGGAGCAAAAACAGAGCTACTTCCAAGGAATCCTAAATGGTTTGTGGGACTTTAAAGGAGACTTGGGATTTCCATATTAAGCAGAGTTGCATCTGTGCCTCTGGCCAAAGTTTGAGTATCAGAGAGGAGAGGAAACCAGTCAGCCAGCCTCAGGATGCCTTGCCTCCTCAGCTGGTACTTACCTCACTCCTTCCCAGTTCTCCTCAGGCAGGCCAGCACCTTGTCTTTGGGTAATGCAGACCATCAGAGAAGGACCCATCACCACCACCACAGCCAAAATTCGCCTCCAGCCAGCTTGCCTCTGGACCACAAGGCTAAGCACAGGTGCTCTGTAGAAACTGTGCAAATTATTGACAGAGGTCCCCATGAGCCTGCATCTGTCCCCTGATGACAAACATTTCACTTCACTTTTGGGACTCCTGGTCTTCTGAGATTCTGATTCTTCTCTATGATCCAGACAAGGTAAATATTTATTATGTACACATACCATTATTTTTTAACTATTTTCAACTAATTTCATGGCAAGATCCTTTTAAAGTGTTTACTTATGCAGGCTTCACCCTACCAACTACACTTGCTTGCACCAACCTTTGACATGTTCTCAGAGTGTATCCTGCTGTGTTCTGCTCCTCCACCTTGAATGTAAAGCTATATAATTTAAAGTTTTTTTTTTCTTAACCCTACCCAACACTTCTGAATAGTAGTATTCTGTACATGGTCACAGATAGATCAATGTAACCTCATCAACTTAAAACTCTGTCCTAAGACTTGTATGCTGATATCGTGAAAATAGGAGGAAATAAACATCACACACACACACAGAAAGAGAAGAGGAGAGAGAGAGGAGAAAGAAAGAGAAGAGAAAGAGAGAGAGATGAGGGAGGGAGGGAGGGAGGGAGGGAGGGAGAGGGAGGGAGAGAGAGACAGAGACAGAGACAGAGACAGAGACAGAGACAGAGACAGAGACAGAGACAGACTGAGAGTCAGAGACAGACACACGAGGAAAAATTGCACCGAGCGTTGAGTTCGAGTTCTGGCTTTTTCTCCATGGCAGAGACAGTCAGAAATCCCTGTCTTGTCTCCTTGGCAACAATAGATGATGAACAAACTGGATGTTGAGGTACCTTGATCCCTGCGTGCCAAAGACATGGAGACTCCCCTTTTTCCTTTTTTTCCACATCATTTTTCCTTGGGCTAAAATTCTGTAATTATTTTCACATTATTCATTTTGTTACTCTAGGATTTAATAAATAAAGCTGTTGTCTTCAAGTTTTATGGCAGTGATTTATCAATCAAAAATTTTCTGGTTTTCTGCTGAGAGTCTTAGTTTGGGTATCTGTCAGGATTTTTCTATCAACAGTTACATGTTTTCCTCTCTTGCAAAGTATCTTTACAACGGTAAGTATACCTCCATCGCTTCAGATAAAACTGCTGTGAGATGGTTTGCTTTTTGAGAAAACTATAAATTGGAGAGGTTTGGTAATATGCCCAAGGTCATACAATGTCAGCAGGCACTTGAGTTGAGATTCAAACCAGGCCACTTTGAGTCTAAACCCTGTTCCGTGCGTGTATGCTAGGTACACTGTGGTATTCAATAAATGCTGTTAGTGTCCCTACACTCAACCTAAATAGAGGCTCAGAATGCCCTGGGATGAAATGAAACATATCCTAGCTCAATTACCTCACCATAGAGCATTCTGAGTTTTAATTGGACAGTTTGACAATGCTTCCCCTTTTCCCACAGTATATTCAGTGATTTTCTTCTACACTGAACCACCTTAACTAAAAAAGTGTCTTTTGTCTAGTTTACGTTTCCACCTTGCACCTCTATCTCTCAGTCTTAGTATAATGTCTACAGAGTAGGTCCTCAGTAAAGGCATAAAAATTATGTTTTTATTAAAAAACACACACAAAATCACACAAACCCAGGGATCTATAGCTAAGAGGCCCCATAGTCAGAAGCACTGTAAAAAGATCACAGCCAACACCACAGTTGGTGAAAATAACAGCCTGCAAACTGTGCCAAAGCCCTTTTTTATCATCTAATCCCCATCATTCTTCTGATACAAGACAGCAAATGCATTAAATCCTTTAAACATTCATTGCAGGTTGGTATAAAGGTAGTGCATTTTTAAGAGACGAAAGACTACACACACACACACACACACACACACACACACACACATATCCAAGTGTAACACAGTCCACGAGTTGAAAAGATATAGGCTCAGTAGAGACTTAAACAATCATTTAATCTACCTGATGTCATGAGGTGCAGTGCTGAAGAAGCTTGCTATGCCCATAATTGACCTGAGAAGCAAATTTCCATCCTTTACTTCTCAGGAAAAATCAGTCTCCAAAACAAACCCTGTATATACAGTTTTTGTTTATTGTTTCTACTCTGTTTCCTCCTGAAACATTAAGTGGTCTTGGATATCAGTGAACAGCATCTGACAGTCACCCTACCAGCTGGTAGATTTGAGTGTCACAGCTAAAGCCCACACCTGCTCAGTTTCCTACAGAAACCCCACTTTAATTTGACTTAGATATTGGTCTGTATGTGTTCTAATTTTACTTTTAAAGTTTGGCTTTGGCATGTAGCATTCTTTAAAGGGAATAAATCTACTCATCCTAAGAAATCATCAAGGTTACATTCAAAGTGATGCACCCAGTAGGTTTTCAACTGACATTTTATGATCTATCATCCCAGTGTGTTGCTGTCTTCTTTTGATGCTGCCTGACAGCACTCCATCGCAAACTGAAAGAAGCCATCGCTTCCCCAGGTGGGCTGTCGCTAACCACAAATATGTATTTCTGCTTTGATAAGATGTAGAATTATTTATATTATGGATAGCTCTCTCTATTTGTTTTTCTTGAATCACTCAACTATACAGTATGCTGAATGACATATAAATATAGAAATTATGGAAATAGAGAAAGCACTTTATCCAATGCAGATCCTGAGTTGCTAAAATGAGTCACTGAAATTTCACTCTAGGGTGTCATTTAAAATCTAACCTTGTCCCAAATAACAACTGACCACCAATTGCTTTGATTCCCAAGAAAGGAGAGCTCTGCGGTGTGACTCAGGCACAGAGCATTTGCTGTATGGGCTTGAAGCATTAATCCAGGAGGTAAGGGGGCGAAGTGCATGGTACACACACACACACACACACACACACACACACACACACACACACTGCATGTGCTCTGGCATCCAGCAGAAGAGAAAACACAGAAGTCTTCCACTACCCCTTCCTCAAGCCTCCCTTTCCTTTCCCTTGCTCCCCAGAAGTCCAGTCCAACGAGCACACAGTATTGGTGCAGGTGTTTGTAAACAAGTATGGAGATGTTTCTAATTATAAGCTAGAGCTAAAATTAGAAACCTAGTCTGTTCGTTAAAAAAAAAAAAAAAAAAAACAGCTCTCCAAAAGGGTTTAAATGGAAGCAGCCAGAAAGCTGATTTGTCAAGGAGTGATGAACTCTGGTGACAGAGGCAGGGAGTTGCTCTTTGTCAGCTTTTCCACTGCAGCATGAGGTACGCCCCCTAGTTCCCTGGCAAGAAGGCCACCATTTGCATCCACTGTCATGGTATGATATTGTCTTCTCTGGAACAAGATATTAATGATCTCCTCAGTCCACAGTGGCCTGGTATTTCCCCCTACATCCTCAAAAATGTTAAAATGTACTCTTGCAAATTCCTCTTTCTCCCTTTGCTCCCAGAGCCAATTCAAAGTTAGTGTCAAATATTAAGCATTTCTTGATGGACATATGCACGCACACAAACGTATACACACACACCCCTCCATAATAACCCACATACAGATGCTCAAGCCTCACCATCCATCAGAAAACTCAGCAAAGACAAATCTTACACATTTATAGCGCCGTCACACCTCATTCCAATCCTACACCCAGCAAAGTGAGCTGCCCTTACCGATTGCAGCTAAATTGGGCTCAAAGGCACTTTCCATAAATGGAAAGAAGGAAGCTGGGTTCAGTTACAAAGAGGAAGCTTCTCTCTCCCATTTACACAAGCAATCTAAAATCACTAGAGTCAACCTGAAAAGTTTGTGTCATTTTCAAAGCCCATCAATAATAAATGACCATTGCAAACTTATCTCTGATAAGCCAAAATTCTCAGCCATTGCTTCCTAAGATGAGACACAACATTGTTGACCCTGGTCAGTTTGACAACAACCCAAAAGGAATCTCATGGCAAAAGCATCCCTCAGTACTTTGATGAAAGAGCTATTATCTTAACCTAGAGTTTTAAATTCAGCTGTTTTTGTCCTGATTACTCTCGTATCGAGCGAGCATCTCAGGAAAAGAGGCAAAAGAATAACGTTTTGCACCCACATCCTGGCTCTTAAAAACACATGTAGACAACGATTTAAGTCATATCTCTAAAGACAAAGTGTTGATGTTCTTTATATAGACAGTGCATACACAGCACTGACAAAAACTAAGAACTCAGAATGGATAGCTGAAGGTCAATTACCTGGGATTAAGAAAACAGAGATCCTGTATCTGCTGAATTCTCACTTATGATGTATTAGCAACAGCTTCAACCTCATCCTTTCATTTACAACACTACCAAGAGCTTAGAATAAAAAATTGAAAAGTGCCAGATTGCAATTTTACCTTGCTTTACTTCTTAGAAAAAAATAGCCAAAGGCTAAAAAAAAAAAAGGAAACAAACACCAACCAAAGCCCAAAGGATCCTTTGACTACTGCACCCAGGATAATCTATCTTTGAGTCATCAAGAATAAACTAATTTAATAAAACAATGATCACTTAAGTTTTCTGAACAAGGTAGCAAATCTTGAGGTACAGAGTCCAAGGCCCTTCTTTGCCCGCTATATGAAGTAGAATACTTTTAGCTGGGCATGGAGGAGCACACCTGAAATCTCACTACTTAAGAGGCTGAGTCAGGAGGATTGCAGGTTTGAAGTGAGCCTCAGCAAGTTAGACCCTGTTTTCAAATTAAAAAAAAAGTAAAATAGAGCTGAGGTATTAACTCAAGGCATTATGTCCCTGGGTTCAATACCTAGATCAAGAAAAAAAGAAAGGAAGAAGGGAGAAGAGAAAGAGAGATTGATTGATTGAGAGAAGAGCTAGGGCTGTAACTAGGAGGTAGAATGCCCTTGGGTTCAATCTCAAGTACTGGAAAAAAATGTAAAAAAGATGTAGAATTATTTTGTCAGAAGTCACTCTCACTAACCACCCTCCATTGTGGCTACAAGAAGATCCTGCCCAGTTGGTCTCTCTGACAAGCCACTAAACAGAAGCCTAATGAATACCTTGCTGCCGTGCCTACCTCGCCTCCCATGATGCCACACCCCCAGCCCATCTGTGGATACTCACTGTGTTCACTAACTGCAGGACTGTACTAGAAAGATTCATAGAATGACAAAATTCCAGCCCACACTGAGCACATTTTATGTTAAATTAATGTGGCCCCCTTTCTGGAAACCTTTAACTCATCTTTCACTGGTTCCTGACATAATCCACAGATGATAACAAACCCAACCCACACACCCCAAATCCCAAAGCTGACCTCCAACTCATGTTTTAGATGATCTATTCAGTGCAGTGAAGTCTGTAGATAACTTATGAAGAGGCACACAATCATTGACTCTAAGTGACACAGAAAATCCCAGTCCATTTTCGTATTTTCAGACTGGCGCTTTGAAAAGTAAATTCCCCAGTAAAATGGACTTTCTACCGAAAGCCTCAGGAAAAACAGCCTCCAGAATAATTCACTAGCACTGAGTTATTAAAACCCCTGACAGGTATTACTTAAGATGTTAGAAAATTATTCAGGCACACGTATACACATATATCTACCCTCTGCGTGCGCACACACACTCACATTTTTAGTAAGTACTCATTAAGCTATCTGAGATATTAAAACTAATCACGGCAGTTTTCCTTTAATGTTATCCTCAGCATAAAGAGAAATGAGCCCATTGTCATTTATTTCAAAATCATTCTTTATAAAAAATAGCTAATCTCCAGAAGCACACCTGGTTTACTGAAGTGAGTACAAAGATGCAGCATTTAGCCTTAATGTGCTCAGCTGGGAAATATATTTTTTTAAATGAGCATTTGTTAGGGCTTTATTTGCAAATGCAAAACTATCCAAGGCACTCTTTGTGCATGTAGAGATTTTTCATTTCAAAAACCACATTAATATAGGAGGATGCACACACCAAGCCCTAAAAGCAGCGAAGAAAATTAACCCTTGCAGGATTGCAAAGACAAAAAAAAAAAAAAAAACACAATATCAGGTCAGAGGAAGTTCAAAACCCAGGAAGCCACTGACACCACCCTGAAGTGCATCCAACAGGAATTGCTAATGTAACTGTTTCCACAAAACATCCTGAGTCATATACTTAACATGTCACTATCTACAAAGTTGACTCAAGTATTAAAAGTGGCAGAAAAAGGGGCCTGCTAGGTTAAATATTAGAAAAAAATCACCCATTAACTACACATGGGAATTTCCAAAGGAAACAGTGACTCCAGAGCTTCCCCTGATCTTTGGAGATGGCTGGTCTCTGTGAGGAGGCACAAAGTCACTCCACTTGCCAAGGGATGGGACACTGGAAGGTTTTCACAAGGCCATGTGGGAAAAAGTGTGTGGCTCCTGGCCATGTTAGCTGAGTGTTTCCTAGCTACGATGGCAGTTGTCGGTTTTTCCATTTGATCAGGGAATGTAATACATCTTCAAAACAACTTTTGCCCGACTGGTCAGAGATGTTAAAGTCCAAACCTAAAAACAAAACAACAACAACAAAAAAGACCTGCCACTTTCCCTCTGAGGTTCACTGCCCTATGCAGCTGTGTTTCTCTTTAAATATATAATTTTCACACATAATTCTATGATTTGTTTTTTCTTTAGCTTTTTTGTATTTAAAAGTAAAAATTTTAAATATAATACATATAAGATGTCTTTCCATTAGGGATCTGAAATAATTCTGCTTGTTGACAAGAAGAACACAAGAATGAGCAGGTTGACATTTCCAGTGCTGAAAAAACAGATGATGTCTACATAGCTTATCATGACCTGAAAGAGTTAAGACATATCTCCAATAAAAGGAATTATGTCAGAACCACTTACATCCTATGCTGTGCTTTCTTTTGCAAAGAATGCCTATATGTAGTGTTAACTTTCCCCCTTTATGCCCCACATGGATACTACCATAAACAGAGACATGTCTTTAAATTTTTAAATTTTATATCCTCATAACATCCAGTAGAATACAGATTCATACCAGGTATAGTGACACATGCCTGTATGCCCAGTACTTGGGAGGCTGAAGTAGGACTATCACAGGTTTAAGGGCAGTACTTGGTAACTTAGTAAGAACCTATTACAAAATAAAAAAGGCTGAGGGTGTAATTCGGACATAGAATGTGCCTGGGTTCAATCCCCAGTAACAACACCCCCCCCCAAAAAAAAAGAGAATAGAGATACACAAAATCACCAGAAAGAAACAAAATTATTCCCTAGTTGGTAAAGTTTGTTGTAATGTAGTTGAAAGACAGATGTGTCCATGAGAGAGGGGGCAGCATGGTCAAGCATACAATATTCCATGGTAAAAGGAATACTAGTCAATACACTTATCTAGACTGAGTGGTTAGCCTGTGACTATAGGAAATGATTATATTAAACTATTCTCCTTTGATTTGTCTAATAATAGCTTCTCTACTATTCATCAACCATCTTTATTATGTGTTCCTATAGAAATCCCCCTTTTTGAGCTATAAGCCTACACATCTTACTTTGTATGTCTTTCTTCAATTGGGGATCTCACAGAAACTTTGAATTCAGGATGCCCAAAAATAAACCAGTCTCCTCATCAATTCTTTTTCCAGTGTTCTGCACCTTCGTGAATGAGACTATCATCCATCCATGCCAACCCAGAAGCCTGGGACTCTCACATTTGACCAATTTATCTCATTATCAAGCAACAAATAACACTAGTACTATCAACTATGTATGTTTCTAGTTTCTCTCCACTCTTATTGTCATTATCCAAGTCTCATCTACAAATGTCTTTCAGCAGACCTTGTTCCTAAATAAACAGAATATTTTTTTAAAAAAAGAATATTGTCATGTTATATCCCTTGCATCTATCTATTTCCAGAGCTGAGTTATGGGGACTATTCTCCCATTTGGGGAAATAGGTGGGAATAACCAAGAAGGAAGGCCTTCTTTAGCTTTGATACTTAAAACTGACTTGCTTGACCTCTGTTGCTAGACAGAAGCCTCAAAAAACAAGCTTTGGGGAGAGGGGGAAAGAGAGGGAGGGAGAGAAAGAGGAGAGAGAGGAGAGAGAAAGAAAGGGAGAGGGAGAGGGAGAGGGAGAGGGGGAGGGAGGGAGGGGAAGAGAGAGAGAGAGAGAAGCTATATCTACATCTCATAGAAAAGTGTTTCGATTTTTATGCAAGATTATAGTGTTTGACAACAGGCTCTAGAAAAAAACTAGCTGGAATTTCCAGGCAGAATGTCAGAGTAAGAAAATGGACATGATAGCAGCAACAGACCATAAAACACGGACCCACTTCTCTGGAGTAGGTAGGCAAGTACTTCCTGTTTGAGACTATACCTTCTAACCGGGAGCAGCTCAACAGAGTAAAGGTGGGGGAAACACGGGTAAGCAGAAAATCTGCGTCTCCCTCCCCATATTGGCTTAGGTGTAGTACGGAAGAATCTAGAAGGTCCTGTGTGCTCTGTGGAGGGACATGGCCAGCCACAGGTGGTGCTGGCTAAAGAACTTCCAATACACTGGGGCTGGGAGGTGGGGAGTATCATCATACTCTGGATAGAGAATAGAGTGAATGCAATAGAGGGTCCAAGCCACAAAACAATAGTGCTTGAGAGAGCTCAGGTGCAAATGAGACAGGAAGAGACCCCAGGTGAAACTGAGCAGGCACTGAGTCCACTGGCCACAGATTTCCTCCTATGTGAAGGCAGCTCAGCAATCACTGGCCGGCAGTGAGGCTACCTGTCCTGCAGAGGGCAGCAGTGAGGGTCCAGAGAGCCACCTGGATCCACAGGTGCAGATCAGGCCCCAAACACAAGATGGGCTCCCACACCAACTGAGAAGTTCCCCAAAAGAGGCCACTAACATGGAAAAAGACTAAAATGTAACTGGAAGAGACTAGGACATGATCAATTTCACAGCTATCTCCTGAAGTAGAAACTTACAAGAAGAATCAAGGCAGTCATAGAAAATGAATGAGTTTACATGTTCTTTACACATTTGAGTACAGAGTGAGTAAACCTCCCCCCACCTTGTCTACTCTCAACTTGGAACCAGAGTGTATCTTTAATAATAGATATGGAATTGTATAGTACAGTCTTGGAAAGCCTTTCCCAAGCTGGCTTTATTTATTTATTTAGCTCATTAGCTAGTGACACAATACCCTTAATGTGGCCAATAGGCTCTTCACAATCAAGCCTCTGGCCTCCTCTAGCTTCTCTGTCACCTCAGTGCACTGTTCTCCAGACACCGTGGTCTCACCAGGGTCCCTAGGTCTTAAATTCCCTCAGAAGCAAAAATCATATCTCTTTGAAGACCAAGGAATACATAAAGATGATAAAACCTCTCAGAGAAGAGGAGACATAATATCTATAGAAACAATTAAAATTCAGCAGATAGAGCTGGGTGTGGTGGCGCATGCTTGTAATCCCAGTACTTGGGAGGCTAAAACAGGAGGATCGCAGGTTGGAAGCCAGCCTCAGCAGCTTAGTGAGGTTATCAGCAACTTAGGAAGACCCTGTTTCCAAATAAAATATGAAATAGGTCTGGAGATAGAAGGCACCTGTGTTCTATCCCCAGTATCACACACACACACACACACACACACACACACACACACACACACAAAACCCAAATTCAGTGGATAGAAATTGTTGAAGTTGTTTAGAGAAAGTGCTAAGACAGTGAAGCAGCCCAGGGGAGAAAAGGGAAGAATCCCTGGTGCATCCATCAGTCCTGGCAAGAACAGAGGTACTGAGGAGCTTGCCCTATGCTGGGCACTCAAGCCCTTCCTGCTAGGACATGCCCCGCTCCCAGCATCCCCTTCCCATGCTGCTCCTGCATTTGAAGTGGTTCCAACCCCAATAGATTAGATGGTGCAACGTGGAAGAAGTCTACAGCAGCTCCACCAGCCAATGGAAGAGAGAGAGGCCACAAGGTAAGGAGATTAGCCATTATGGAGCATTCATAAAGTAAAAGTGGGTCTTCTCTGCTTCCCAGTCTAAGAAAACTGGCTGGAAGGGGCTTAGCTCTCAGACAGCAGTAGCAGCATTCAAGATAAGTAAGTCTATGAAGAAGAGAAAATCATGAGAACACAACAGAAAACGACAGCATTATCCACATGGGGCAGACATCACTGTAAGTCAGATATGCTTGAACACCATTCAAGGGAATTTAATAACTGAGATGTCAAAGAACCTTATTAGAAGGCAATCTTACCTATGTGATCCTCTGACCTGGACCTCCAGGAGTGTCTAGAGTGATGTGCCAAGATATCTGAGCCAGAGGGGTGAAAAAGAAGTTCTGGCAACATGGCTTAATAAATGGATTCTTTGGCCCAGGGAAGTTGCTGAAGTAGTAAAATGAGATGCAATCCAACAAAAATTAGGTTACACATGAGAATGATCTTGATAAAATATAGCCCTTCCACAGAAATATGACATTTTCTGTTGGATGGGACAGATCACACAACCTGCACAGCTTTGTCATCTGAGGTCTTAGGTCATTTGAGGACAACTCAAGTTTGAATGGCCCCTTGCCTGAAAGATGCTGTGGAGGATGCCAAGCATCTTCTGCTGTCCAAAAGCTCTAGGGAGAGGTAGGTGACTGCGGCCCAATTGAGGAAATTCCAACCTCCCATAGCCAGGACCTTCAGAATAAGCATATAGTTGGAAGGACAAGGTCCTCAAGGTTGAAGGAAGTGGCCTGGGTTATCTATGGCCCATCCCAAGATGCAGACTATTCTCATCATCTCCCTTCCTCTTTTCTATAGTCATTGCCTTCTCCTCACCCTATGTATTTATAATTGGTCCCAGAAGTAGACTTCCACAGAAAATACATGAGTCACTAATGATCAGTAAGTTTGAGGACAGTCATGGCCTAACTCAATACATCATTTGGTCTCTTTGCAGAAGCTATAAGAATACCTTTTGAGGGCTCTAAAATAGAAACAAACCAACACAGTGCCACTTGAGAAGACCTCTCTGGTCAAGGAATATTGGTTTGGGGATTCAGGTCAGCCAGGTGTGAGAGGAATAATCAAGGATCAGAATGGATTCCAAGGTGGAAAGATAATGTTTTTAAGGATGTGTGTATAAACCAACACAGGAGAAAATGAAATCACAGGAAGAAGCTTTTCTGAAAGACCTTTTTACCCAACTTATTTCCTGTTTAGGATCTGAGATCTACACACTGGCCAGGAGCTGAGGTCAGCAATTCCATGTCTTCAGGTGGTGCTGGGATGAAAAGAAAGAAGTGAATGTATGGGGAGGGGTAAGACTAGATCATTTGATAAGTCTTGGCTTGAACCTGCAAGGGTTTCCCTTCGGGTCTTGTCCTGAAGAAAGCTCCAGGCAACCTCAGGCTTATTCTTCGCTTGTCACATCTAAAAGTTGAATCAGTTAATGCTCACATTGGCTGACTCTGTGCTACTGTTCAGATTCATGTGCACCTTCTAATTATAAGAAACAGGCTTCTTGGGCTTCTCCAGGCAAAAGCCGAGAGGACTTCAACATTATTTTTGCTGTTACTGCAACATCTAATAATTTTCCATCTGCTAGAGCCTCAAATTAAAAGGGCAACGATTATGAGTCAATGCATGCCCACTGGCACGGGCCATCCGTTACTTATGCTTCTGAAACAAGCACTGTGCTATATTCTATATCAAGTGGTGAGAAAGCAATGAGCCATATGGAATAGGGGTTGGTCGGAGAGGCAAGGTACCCGGCTTATGTTTTGACTAACCATGTTTTTTGTTTGGTTTGTTTTCTTTTACATAGCTGTGTAGCCTTATGCAAAACAAAACAAAAATAGCTTAACTCATCAAGAGCCCTAATTCCCACTTAGAACATGCACAAATATAATACTGGAAAGAGCAGAGAAAGAACTTTGAATAAAGTACCTGCTGAAAAGCATTTCAAGGTGAAACATGAAAATATACTTTGAATTCTGAGACTGAATTTTAAACTACAAAGAGGGTGTTTATGTAACTTTGGAAGAAGTGCTACAGAATGAATTGGGATGATTCCATACAGATAAGATTTAAGATTAGGTTCAGGAAATGATTTCCATATATCCAAACGCATATTGGGTAACCCTGAAGCAGAGACTGGGGCAAGTTTCCTAGTGACTGAACGCATCAACATCAAAGGAATTTCCATCTGTAAATCATCCCAAGGGGATTCTTTGTTACAATTTTAATAATAACCACAGATTACATTCATGTTAGAATGATATTCTGTCTTGTTTCCTCAACTTCCTGAAAATGATATAAAAGACCCAAGTATTCAGAACCAAGTGGTTAATGGCATCCCTAATGATATACCCAAGAGTTGTCAAACAAGCCATAAGCTCCCTTTGACTTGACTGAATATTTCTAGAGTTGCTGGGGGACAAATAAGCACTTTTAGAAGAGAACAGTTTCTAACCTCTTACCGGAATGAAGGATAAGGAGGATTATAATCTGATTCGTGGTGATAATTAACAAGAAAGTGAATTCCTTAAGTGGTGTCTCAGAAGGAATCTAAGGCAGCTACCCCTATGTAATCTTGTGTCCTTTAGCCAGATCCCATCAACTAGAAATCCTTTGTCACCAAGAGGGCTTTCACATATTAGAAGACCTCTGGTTAAAATGAACCACCTACCCTGGGTGTGGTGGCGCACGCTTGTAATCCCCGTGCTTGGGAGGCTGAGATAGGAGGATCACACAGGTTTGAAGCCAACCTCAGCTACTTAGTGAGGCTCTCAACAACTTAGTGAGACCCTGTTTCCAAATAAAATATAAAATAGGTCTGGGAATATATCCTGGATATAAAAAGCCCCTGGGTTCTACCTCCAGTACCACCAAAAAAAAAAAAAAAAAAAAACCCTACAAATGAACATGAGACCCAGAGGTATCTCCTCCCTTTATCTTCATTGATTCTTCCTTGATCATACCAAAGCCCCATATCTTACTTTAGTTTTCAAAAACAAACTGAAAAGGCTAGAGAAATTTGTATGGTGGTTATTTTAGTCTTAAGACACCTATAGATTATTGGAACAAATATTAATTCCCTATTTTTAGATATGTAACCAAAATTGTGGGGTTTTTTTCTAAAAAAATTTTAAGTGGTATATACCAAATAAATTACTTTTCTTTTTCCTAAAATATGATGGTTCTTTTTTTAACATAAAATAGCACAGAATAAGAATCCCTTTGTGTTCTTTGAAGAGCTACTAAAGAAGCAGCTATAGTCATGGTTCTCATCACCAGACTTTGGGCAACCTGATGTGTGTTGGGGGGGTGACATTTTTCCAGGAGCCAGGGCATTTGGAAACTTCATGGTGTGGGTCCCAAGGCACAAAGGCTCTTGTATAAGGTCCTCCTTTACAAGAAAGGCCAAGCTGGTTCCCCAGCAGCTGTGAAGTTGTCAGCCATGGCATTCTTTACAAAGTTGGGTGACTGCTCACTGCTGACATGTTCGGTTTTGAGCTCTGGAAAAAAAAAAAATCCCTCACTGGAATGTTGAGCTAGGCAAAGATAACAGATGCCCAAAATTCAAAAGCCTATCATACATCAGATGCCTTGGAACCTTCTAGAATCCACTGAAAAGACATTACTATTTTTCTACTATGTTTGCACTTATGCATTTCAGTTTCTTTTCATCAAAATCTCTCAACTTCTTCCTCCTGGACCTTGACAGCCAGACTAGAGATGATCCAATAGGCTATCGATCATATTCTCTTCTAAAGGTCATATTGGGGGAGTATAAATGCCAGACAAACCACACGTTTCTCTAAGAAAGACCCACATTTCATTTACTTTCCCATATAACCTCACACAGGCTCTTACCAAGACACAGAACTGTGTTAGAAATGTCCACAGGAAATTTGGTATAATATTTGTGATCGTTTTCTAAGGTTTTCCCGTTTGAAGAATCTACTTGAAAGAATAGAAAAAAAAATATGTGTGGCTGTGACAATCTTCATAGACACTAGTCTAAGCAAAAATTACCTGACAACACATTTGGGTACCTTCTAATGGAAGAAAAACAGTCTCCCCCTGAGAGCTGCAATACCAGCTCCTAGGACCAGCTCCTGCCACAACAGTGTCTATTTAGGTAGTAATGACCTGAACAAAGCCAAATGTACGGCTACTGTGGTTATTATAAGGGTGCCTGGCAATAAAAGTCCATGCCTTAGCAAATAAAGAGACATGGGAGGTGAAGAAAGGTCAGGGAAAAAAACAGATGAGAAATCAATGTCAAAAGAGGTCACTTTATGAGCTTCAAAGGGAGCTACAATCATTGATTATAATATCACTGAAACAACACAGGCCCTGCGAGATCTGAAATTGCATTTCCAGTCTGAATTTATAGAACCCAAGGCTGCCGCTGGTTGTGACGGGAGCACATTACTGGGAGCTTACCACATAAGCATGATTGAGATGAACACAGGCAGCGGTGAGCCTGCTCTTCCTGGGCTTAGATGACTAGGTGCATGATCATGAAGGCTTTGGTTCAGACACATTGCTTATGATAGTTGGAGGCCAGAATTATCTTCCTAAAACACAAACCTAGACAGGTATGGTAGCACATGCCTATAATCCCAGTACTTGGGAGGCTGTGATGGGAAGATCATAGATTTGAGGCCAGCCTCAGCAATTTATTGAAACTCTCAGCAATGTCATGAGACCTTGTTTCAAAACAAATAAAAAAATAAAAATCTGGGAGTGTAACTTAGAGGTAAAATGCCCCTGACTTCAATTTCCCAGTACCTCCCCCAACACACACACACAACATGAATGTTATAAATCACTTCCTTTATTATAAACCACCATTAACCCCTTTTTATTTATTCTCTGTATCATAGGCCTAGAATCCTCAATCAGCATTCAAGGTCTTCTTATAAAGCTACTTCAGCCTCCTTTTCAGACCTGAGTTCCAACCTGTTTCTCATATGTCTATTCTTTAGACAATTCCTTTCTGTCTGAAAGGGCCTCTGTATCTTGGTAACATATTCCTTCTCTTTCTCTTGAGCCATTTTCTCACCATAGCAGATCTGGGCTCACCACATCCTACTTCTCCTTCCTCCTGGGCACAGTCGCACTCCTCCCCAGCCTCCCTTTGGCCCGTCTGCATGTCTGAACACTGGTCACTGGAACATGCGTGGATACGGCCCCTAATGTTACCCTTGAGATCCTTCATGCTTTCTCTCTGTGGTTTCCAATGCTGAGGTCCTTGAGTGTGGCCCTGAGACCCTGAATGGCTATGTGAAATAGAGCACCCTACTCACTAAGCCATGTTAGACTATGGCATAAGCGAGAAGTACCCCAGGACACCAAAATATTTAAGGTGTTTGTTTCGGCAGCTAGTTGACTTTGATTAATACGCTTCACCAAATATAGTTAATTATATTTTATATTTTGTTATTATGATTATTTATAGGAAACCATATATTTATATCTGAAAGAAATATGGGTATAAATAGAAATGTATGCTTTGTAAAGTAAGCAAGTTGAATTTATAACAAAACAAACCTACATCAGGCTTTTCCCTTTACTAGATGGGTTAGTTGAGTTATCTAGAACATGGTGTTCCTGAGATTGTGTGCGTGAGTCCAGAAGAAAGTCTTCTTCAGAATCAGGATGCACCCCTTTTTTCTAGCTGCATTGATCTGATGTGTGTCAATAATTGTAAAGGACACTGCTTAGGAGACCCTGAGGGTGGAGTATTATTGAAAGTACATTCCAAACTGTTGGCAGCAGTAGAAGCATAGTTTTTCAATCATTTGACTGCTATATAAATAGGATAACTAGAAAATAAACCCCAATTCCAAAGACAACATTTACAACAAAACTAGAAGGCAGATTTTCCTCTTTAAGCCCCAAATACAATTAAAAAATAAAGGAACAAACCATCCACAGCCAGAAATCCTCCATGGAATCAGTACCTGGATGGGAAGAAGGTTACAATGGCCAGGCTATCTATGGACACGAGAATAAGAGAACCATAGAATAGCCAATAGTATTCAAATGAGGACAGCAGGCCAATCAAAAACTAGCTATAACTGGGAGGGGCTTTAATCCTCTTAAAGCCAAAGTACAAAGGGCACATGGTAAGGGGTACTGACTACTACTACCCACAGGATGGGATGGCTTAGCCCCCATAAACTGTCAGATCATCAGGACTCCCCTCCAGTGTAAACCACCACTGAAAGACAGCAGAGCAGGCTCAGTGAAGCCTGAGCTACAGGGTATATGAGAGATGAAACAGACAAGTCTAGAACAAAGTAGGGAAGGGAGAAATACCCAGGAAATCCCAGAAAGCAATCTACCAAATTATTAAAAAGAGAGAGAGAGAGACAGACTATAAAGTTAGTAAGTTTCTTCATTCCAAACTGTTAGAAAAATTAATTTCACACAAAAAAGAACAACAAAGAAGTATCAAAGTCAAGGTCACATCCCACACAAAGTTATTATAATCACAAAGTAGAAAACTCAGAATAACATCTTTAGAGACAATAAAAGCAGAGCAGTTAGACATTGCCACAAAATGGATCAAAACTGTACACTATCATTTTAGAAGAAATTTCAAGACATTAGGAAATTACAGAAAATATAAAGGATGCTACGAAGACCAAGAAAATAATTAGAAAGAAACTTCATTTCAGAAATATCAAATGAACTAGAAACAAAAAAATCCAAAACAGATAATCTCAATGAATATAACAGGCAAAAAGAGGAAAGTTTTAAAAAATGGACAGAATAAAAGAAAGAGACCAGCAGTGAAGATAGGAAAAAAAAACAGTAAAAAAAAAAAAAAAAAAGAGTTACATGGATAAGAGCTTTTCAAGAAGAGACACAAGCAACGGAACAGAAAAATACTAAAATCTAAAAGAAAATTTACCAATGCTCATAAACCCTAACTGATTGTACTAAAAAATATACCATGTGTCTGATAATATTAACAGCAAGACATACTATGGTAAAATTCTTGGGTTCCTAGGCCACAACATAACATTGCCAGACACAGTGCTGCACACCTCTAATCCCAGCCATCCAGGAGGCTGAGGAAGGAGTATTCAAGTTCAAGGTCAACCTCTACAACTTAGCAAGACTCTGTCTCAAAATCAAAAATAAAAAGGGCCAGGAATGTATGTCAATGGTAGAGGGCAAGTGTGCCCCTGGGTTCAATTCCCAGTACCAAAACCTAAATTAACAACAACAAAAAAAAGCATGGCTTATGGCACAAAAAATTTTTGAACTACCCTAATATTTTCTAAAGCAAACACTAGGCTAGAAGAAAATGAAGTAGCCCACTCTTCCTAGAGGAAAGAAAGTGATTTTATATTTAGCAAAATTGACTTGAACATGGGAAGGACTCATACTCATGGATGGAGGCAAATACATCTATTGTTCCTATGAATCCTTTCTGAAAAGACTATCACCATAAGAACTGGTGGTAGATATTAAATAGTTACCTATAGATTTAAGATGAACGGGAGGCTAAGATATAGAGAGCGCGGTTTCTAATGACTACATATGCTCTATGTAAATATAGCACAACTATTTTAAAATGATCAAAGGAGGGTAGAAACACATATCAATAAAAGCTTTAATGTTTTCGATAACCACATTGGTACTACTCTGAATATTATTCTCCCACAACTACTGCACGTGTATGATAAAACAAAGGAATAACACTAGAATATTTTAATTCTATTATCCCATGTGTCCTTGAGAGCCAAGTTGCCTGGGGAAGGAAGGCAATATAAACGTAATGCTGGAGGTAACTAAAACTGTTATTACAGATTTGAATTGGGGTATCAGTATAAACTTGTTAAGTTCAATTAGTTTATATATGTATGTATATTTACATATATATTTATATTTTATATTACATATATATTTACATACATACATACACACACATATAGTGGGACACTATATATGTATATATATATATATATATATATATCTATATATCTATATATATACACACACACAAACACACACACACACACACACACACATATATATATAGTGGGACATTCTGAGCTTCAATAATGATTGTAGACCTGCCAAACACCAACTACACTTTTGCCAAAAGAATTAAACAAAACTAAATGTGACTCAGTCTCTGGATTCAGTTGCTGATTTGCAAGAAATGCAGGAGGCAGAGGACCAATTTGAACTGCGATTTTGTGTAGTCCACAAAGCTCAGGCTCTGTAAACTCTATGCATTAAATAGCCCTGCTTCCCCAGTAGACAATTTGTTAGGATACTTTTGGGGATTAAGGAGACACTTACAGGTTAAAACATGTTTTAAAACATGTCCATTCTTTTAGGTGGGCAAAATCAGACTATGGTATCTGGGGATGCACTATGGATAATAAATATATTTAATAAATAAGGAAGTTGTCAGTTGTGGAGGCACATGCCTGTACTCCTAGTACTTGGGAAGTTGAGACAGAAGGACTGCAGGTTCAAGGACAGTCTTAGCAATTTAGCAAGACTCTTAGTAACCTATTAAGACCCTATTTAAAAAAAAAAAAAAATATATATATATATATATATATATGGCTGGGAGTGTAGCACAAAGAAACAATAACCTTGGGTTCAATTCCCAGTAAAACACACACACACACACACACACACACACACACACACACACGAAATGATTCCTACAATTGGATAATGGTTACAAAGAAATGTAAGCCAGGTGAAACACATGAAGAGATTTTGGGGGTGTCAAAATTTTATTTCTTACCCTGGCTGATATAATAATATGAAACACCAGGCCATGTGTGTGACTTTCTCTATATATGTTTTACTTGCAATAAACTTATTTCACTTACAAGATGACAACAAGCCATCCAACCTCCAATGTAGAAGGCTGTACAAAACACAGGGTTGAAGATGAAAAGGGAGTTAAAATACAGAGAACAGAGTTTTAGAAAAGAACATTACCAAAAGATGATTGAGGTCTTATTGCAAATGTTGGCAATGTCTTTTGCAAAGTCCCACTTAACTTGGAAGATAATGGAGATTATTATTATTATTGTTAGGTGGCTGACAAGTGATGAGCTGGGACCATATTCATGGATAAAGCCACCCCAACCTTGACTAGGAGGTTCTAATAGAAACCTGCTTTCTGTGCTATGTATATTAAATTAAATTTATCCAGAAATGCTTGCCTTTTTAAATGTCTGAACGACTCCATTTCTCGGGGAATATGCTAGGACCCAAGAGAAAAGAGTGAACTTTGAGTTATAAAATCAAAGCGACATTGAACACCAGACAGAGAGACAGACAAACACAAGGGAATAAATGCCTCTGGGTATGCCTGGTGTCTAAGCAATCAAAACAAATTTATAGAAGTCTTCTTGAAATGGCAGGGAGGATAGCCCTTAGAAATGATTATTTTATAACCATTATTCTATTTCCAAATATATCAAACTTTCATGGATCATCTTTTTTATTCAGTATGCTAAATATTTTTTAGTGACCATAAAGAATAATCATGAGGAATCTTATAGATTTTTTCTTTTTTTTTCTCCCAAAGGTCTTAAGTTCTTCCATTCCAAATTATCCATCCGGTGGGATTTTCAGGAGTTAATAATGTGTAAAATGCTCCCTGTTCAAGACAAAGACAGAAATGAAGCTTTTAAAATTGTGAGTGCCATAGTTAGAATAAAATAGTCTGCCAATCACCAGAGTATAATTCAACCCCATTTTATAAAAGCACTGCTTCCCTGTTCTTTTAGGAATAAGTAGGGTACTAAATTACAAATAACCAAATCTCACTCCCAAAAAGGAGATCACTTAAATACAAATAGCAAAATGCATATAAATGAACAGAGATGAACAATACAAACCCCACAAGAGATACCCCTCCTACAACTGTTTTCCAACTTCCAAATCTGAGGAATAAAGGGGTCACCCCACCCTTAAATATGGAATAAAAAGACAGTTGCCCTGGACTATAGAAGAGGCAAGCCCAAATTCACAGAGGTTTTATTAAAAACAGGAAAAGGTCAGTCCTCTTCCCCCAAAGCGCTTGTAGAAATTATTACTCCAAGATAGTTTCTTTATTAAATTCACTGAGCAGAAATAGAAAGACAAGACCAGAGGAGAACTAGACACTGAAAGTCTTACTTTCTTCCAGTCTCTACATTGGCACAATCTAAATTTAATGCAAGACACAAGGAACCAGCCCTCTTCCCAGTGTGTACAAACCAGATATATTTAAAAACCTACAGTGTTTAATGAGCTTAGAAATGAACTTAAAAAATGTTGCAATCAAGCAATTCACTAAGGCTAAACATATCATTTTTGTTCTTTCCCCCAAATAAAACAAATGAGATAAGTTCAGAGTCTTTGCCAGGTGAAACATCTGTAGCGCCCAACCCTGCCACTAAACAAGGCCAGGGAGCAGCCATCCACTCTTAATCTGCATTTGCTTCTAGTTAAAATCAAGTATTGGTTAATGAATTAGTCAGAGTGAATTTGCAGACCGAGAGAGTCCCAGCACTGCCTTGTTTAGCAAACATTTTTCAACATGGGCAGTCATGGGGAAATCTCAAACCAAAGTTAAGTGCCAACTTAAAATGGATTCCCAAGACACTGCTGGCGTGTGAATTAATTCTATTTGTTTTAATATTTGGAATGCCACACGGGATGCCACGGCTGGTTTTAGTGACACCCCTACACTCTCCCCACAGCATTTTTATCATTAAAATGACCATGTTTAGAGAGCTATGGCGTTCTGTGGGAGAGACATGATTGGAGAAGGAGAAGCAGACAATGTCTCCCCTGGCCTCCAACTACTAGGCATCCTCACTTGTCAAGAGCAAGGCACATTTCTTGTGTGTGTCAAAGAACAGGGCACTGGATTTGATTCCAGTGTAGAGAGGGACTGCCTCTTTAAGTATCAAATCATTCCACTCACAGAGAAATCATCAGAATCAGCCACTCCAAAATAAAGCCCAGCGCTCAGGTTCACCAGACACAAAACACTCCTTGTAGGAAGTAAAACAGTAGAGTGTCCGACAGAGAACACCAGTTCTTAAGAGTGAAAAATCAAAGGCAAGTGTCAGAGACTGAAGCCCTCCCCTCTGGAAGGCTTTTGCAACTGGCCCTCCTGTTTTTGTGGAAACAGGAATGAGACTGGTTTGGATCAGCGAGAACCGGGCGGAGACAAATGCCTCTCTTCAGTGTATAGTTTCAAATGTTTCTTAACATCAAACACTTTTATGGCTCAGAAATAAAAACATCACCTGGCTTGGGTTGTACTTCTTTCCCTTCCTGGCTTCTAGTGGAGATGTCAGTAAAACTAATATGGCAACAGAGAAAGGAAGAACCAGGAGAATAAGATTCCAGCCACTTCACTGACCCTCACATCATAAAAAAAAAAAAAAAAAAAACTTTGGTCAGTGCCTCCATGACCAGCACTTTCTACCTGGGTTGAGACCTAACTGCGGGATTGGTTCTGGGAGAATATCCGATATGGGGCTTTGGGGTTTGGGGATATTGTTACCCCTCCTCTCCTCCTCCCTCTTTAATGGGTTCTAGAAAAAGCATAGGAGATTGCAGTTTCAGCAGACAGGGAAAAGAGGGTTGATATGCTTTACATAGTTATTTTTATATTTAATCCAAGAGCAAGAGAAGACTAAGCAAGCCAGCTGACTCTAAAAAGCATTTTAGGAAGTTGGCATTTGAACAAGCCACCTCCCGCTGTCTCCCGCTGTGAAGTAACTGTATCTGGGGTATAGATATGTTCCTCAAAGATATCAATAGCACAGATAATTAAGTTAGTGCAGCAAACAGCTACATGCTTTGAAGTGTGGATATAGTTGGTGCACTAACCTCTCCCTCACCTGATAGGCTAAGCCTACAATCCCCTCACACATGTTAACAATCTTGTGACCTTTAGTCCATACTCATTATCACGTCGTTTAGGTTACCCTACCACATGGGGCTTCCCATAAAAAGCACCACCGCTTATAAACTGGGATGGCTAGTTTACGGGCTCAGAGACAGACTCCCCCAGCATAAGAATTTTCAAGTTAGGACTGGAATTCTCTAAATTGGGTCCATATAGAATTGGAGATAGAGAACCTCCCAGGGTAGGAAAGGTGACCAGCTTCCCCAGTGACCATCAAACTCTGGAGGGCATAAATATATGTTCTTGAAGACATTTGTAAAAACACAAGTTAGTGAATCCCACCCTCTGAGTCTCATTTCAAGCATTGGGTTCAAGGCAAAGAACTTGCAACTTTACTGCATGGACAGATGAGTTGAAGTCTATAGCCATTGGACTATAGTTTTTAGAAAGGGAAAGGGAAAGGGGTAAATCAAGCTTCTCAGAACTCTAGTCATAAGCACATATGACCCCAGGCAAAAAAAAAAAAAAAACACTAAATCTCTTCTTTGCTTTGTGCATTTTATATCATTTAATCTTCTAAACATACCTATATTGTAGGTAGGCAATTTGAATCATTGTACAAACTTGCAAACTGAGGCTGAGCAAAGTCAAATAATTTGATCAAAGGTCACAAGCTGACTAGTGGTATAGCCAGGAACAGATTCCATGTTCCTCCCTACCAAATGGAATCACAGACTGACTTCCAAAAGGCTAGGTCTCAGAGGAGTTGCAGTCCCTCTCCTGATGTGGGGATCATTCTAGTGTGCATTCCAGGCCTTTCCTCCATAGCACAAATATATTAAGGCTCAGGGTGTCTATACAGAGTCTGGAATAATTGGGATAGGGTAGAGAGTGGCATAGAAGAGCCTCAGTTTGGCCAGGCATAGTGGTACATGCTTGTAATACCAGTACTTGGGAGGCTGAGACAAGAGGATCGCACAGGTTCAAAGACAGCTCTCAGCACCTTAGTGAGATCCTGTTTCCAATAAAATATAAAATAGGTCTGGGAGTGTAGCTCAGAAGTAGAATGCCCTTGGGTTCCATCCCCAGTACCACACACACACACACACACACACACACAGCCTCAGTTCACCTGTTCTCCATTCTCTTAATAGTTGTTTACTATAACAACTATTAAAAGAATAGTTGCCATTTATTTATTCATAATAGGTTTCTCTGTGCCTACTGGCTGATCCTTATATGTGATTCATATAGACTATTTTATATATCAAGTTCATAAGGAATGCCCATATTTTAAGGAGGACTTTGAATATTTTGTACATATTAGGTCAGCCCCCTCTGGAGCTCCTAGCTTCCTCATTCTCATCTGCTATGGAGGAAAGGCCTGGAATGCACACTAGAATGATCTACTTTGTGATTTTAATGAGAAAATGACCCCCCCCCAAAAAGGAAGAAAGCTAAGAATTTACTCTCCACCACCACTCTGGCAAAAGAAGTAAAAACCAAAATGCCACTTCCCCCAACTCAATCAGTAGGTTGAGGACTCTGCAGCCCCTGGACAGGAAGCCCTGCTACATTAAGAAAAAGGCAGAGGTGTTTCAACAGCTACCAGGAAGATAAATAGCCTAGGATATCCATTAGTGCCCCATAAATTCTGCTGCTCAGAATGCTGATATATTTCTAGTGATTTGTGATGTTTTCCTTTCCGGTTTTTGATGGCAACTTAGGTCTAATACAAAAGGCCTGTTTGGCAAAGGTAAAATGTCTAGCTATGACAAACCTAATTCTCTAGACCCAAAACCCACAGTAGGTGTGAAAGCTGAAAATCTAGCTAACATTCCAGTGGCCCCAAAAATGCCCACTGGGAATATGACTCCTGATATGGCATTTTCAAGGGAAATTCCACTGTTAAATACATTCTTGGCTACTCTCCTGTGAGGTGTATTTAGATAAATTTCATCTATTTTTCTTTCAGATTCTTTCAAAAAAGAGGTTTAAATGGGTCAAAACCATTCTGATGATGCCATTTTAAAGAGGGACCCTCTCTGGGGATATAGCGCAGTGGTAAAGTGCTTGCCCAGCATGTATGAGGCTCTGGGTTCCACCCACAGCACCACTGAGTAAATAAAGGAAGACCTTCACCTTTCTCTGCAAACCTAAATTAATATTCAGAGGACTGCCAGCTAAGAGGTGATGGCCATGGGCAAGAATGGCCACTCTGTGTTTGTTAGACAGGGCTGCAATGCGTACTTACTCTCTGTCATTCACACAACCCCAAGACCAGTTCAGGCAGGAAAGACCACTGGTGAAGAAAAGCCAGACAGGCTTGGGACCAGGTGCAGAATTGACAGATAGTTACACAATCTTTTTTTCCCCCTTCCTCCTTCTAGAAGCGAATATAAAGTTGCTTTATGAAGGTAATCCTGGTTTCCCAAAGAAACACTTTTGTAGTAATAGCACCATAGAATATAAACTTGAGCAACCAGGGGCTTTTAGAAAAAAAACAAAGCTTCCTTTTTCCAGATATTCTGCATCAGTGTCCTATTCCTTTACTTGCTACCAGGAGCTTACTATATTTCTATAGGCTCCAGGATTGAAGAGGGAAGTCACTGAACCTCTCCAGTAAAATTGTTTTAAGGATTAACTGAATTTGATGTATGGGTAGATACTTTGAATGGTGTCTGGTATATTTAGTAAGCTCTAAGTCACAGCTGTTGATACTGTTATGATGGTAATTGTTACAGGTGACTTGACCACAATGCAAGACTAAATTTTAAATATTTTTAAGGCACATATGTGGAGTGTTTGTAGTTTTCTATTGCATTCCATATCCCCAGGGGAAAGTCTTAATCATGAGATCAATCATTTTTAAAAAATCTGGGAATATTTAAACTCCCTGCTTTTTTCTCTTACCTTCTACACTTTACAAGTGTCTGGAGCAGGCCTTTTAAATTTTGACACTATTGATTATTTTAGTCTAGACAATTCTTCATTGCATGGAGGGCCACCCTGGGCACTACGCAATGTTTAGGAACATACCTGGGCTCCACTCACTACATGCCAACTTACCCTCTTCCCAGTCATAATAATCCAAAATATCTACAGATACTGCCAAATGTGCCTTAGAGGACAGAATTACCCCTAGCTGACAACTACTGTCTACAGTCATTTTGAAATGAACAAGTGAACTACAGACATAAGTTCTCTAAAGTACACTGCAAACATATGACAATATACCCCCACTGAGGATTTCACATAAGCTACAAATAGCATTTTACTAGCAGTAAAGTCAAACCCAAAGTCTGACAGGGACAGTGAGGTCTCAACACTAACAAGCTATGGTGAGCAAAACAGTCCAAACTTCTTCATATATGCAAACTCAACATTTAATTTTCTGCAAGATTACCCACAATAATTACAAAGTTTCTACAATACAGCCTTAAAAGCTTGGAACTATGAGATCCATAAGAATTGATCCTTTATCTTTCACCTTTGCTGTGTACTGTGTCTGTGCATCATAGAAAATGCAGGCAATATGTTACTCTAATTTCTAGGAGTATTAAAGTGAAACTACTAAAATTAAGTTTATTATTAAATAACCCAATGGAGGGAGATACAGAGCAAACCTCTAGCGTACAAACATCTAGGTAAACCAAAGATAAATTCACTTTGCTTTAATTTATTTATTTTTGGTGGTACTGGGGGTAGAACCCAGGGGCTTTTCTACCTCCAGCCTATATGTCCAGACCTATTTTATACTTTATTTGGAAACAGGGTCTCACTAAGTTGCTGAGAGCCTCACTAAGTAGCTGAGGATGGCTTCGAACTTGTTTGATCCTCCTGTCTCAGCCTCCTAAGCGCTGGGATTACGTGCCACATGCCTGGCTCCACTTTGCTTTTAAGAATACATCCTTTAACTGAATATATTTGTGGCATATATGATAACTAATAGTTTGAAGCTCTAAAAGTAACATTGAAATATTAGGTGGTATCTGCTTCTAGTTAATGATGGCTTCAAAGTAAAGGGTTGACATCTATATGACACTAGCTTGTGCTGTCTGCCAGAAACATACAGTACTTTTGAGGCATTAGTGATTGCTTGAATGGACTTTCTACCAGGGATCTATAGTCAATGCTGACTTTGCCAGATCAAGTTGGAGATTTCAGAGCCATTATCAAAAGACATGGTTTATGAGAGTCTTCGAATTAAGCCAGGTGAAGAACTTTACCCTAATACACAGAACTGTATTAAGTTCTTCTTTACTTGATATTCATAAAATAAACCTCTTATGAAAGAGAATACACATTCATTTCACCATCTGATAGCCACATGACTAACAAAGTTTCATTCCAAAAAAAGGAAAGAAAAACAAGGTGCCCATGTTTTAGCTCAGTATTAGGCCAATGCATTTTTTCCTTAAGGGTTTTAGTTGCTTTGAGGAAAGAATGTCACACCATTTACGCACCCTGGAACGTATTAAGTAGACCTTTCTCTTTCTAAAATGAAGGGATTACTCTCCTATTACATGGGAAAGTGGGTGGTGCCACAGATAAACAGGGGACCTAAGCTTGCAAACACAAGGTCATTTCTCTTGTGCTAAGAGCTACCTCAATTGAGAAGCACAGGTGTGGTTTCAATTCTATTGTATGACCTCAAAAAGAGGGGGAGGCTGAGGACTTGGTGGAGATAAGGGGTCTGCATTTTGAGGGCCTTCACAGGGCACTGGCCCATCCTGTCCCTTTGCCTTCCTTTTTCAACTGAAGACAATGTAAGAACATCTGTACCATCTTGTAGCCATGAATATCACACATAACACACAAAAGGACCTCACAGGTCTTTTATTCTAGCACCCCTAACATCCCACTTTCCCAACATTTTTCACACTCGATATCCATTCCTATCTGCACCAACCTTCTTCCAAGATTGGAATTTCTAAAAGATGGAGTCAACCTGGATCTAAATGTCAAAGACCTCAATTTCTAGAATGCTGCACTTTTTAACAAGCCATTACTCTGAATGAGCCACTTAATATTACTAAGTTAACTTAGCTGTAAAAGAAAAATGATAATTTGTGACTTTATAAACTTTTACAACACAAATATCAGGTATTATTAGAAGAAATGCATTTAGAGCAACATATGGGAGTTGGTTTGCAGTGGAAGCAATAAGAAAATAATTGTTTAAACAACACACACAGTTATGATCAGGCAACTTAACTCAAAAATGGTCATATGGTTCCACAATCTTCTAAAGGACAAGGTGAAAAGCCATCACACTTTCCTTTTTTAAAATATCGCCTACAGCCGGGCGTGGTGGTACACACTTGTAATCCCCATGCTTGGGAGGCGGAGACAGGAGGATCGCACAGGTTCGAAGCCAGCCGCGCTGGCATAAGAGACCCTGTTTCCAAAAATAAAATAGGTCTGGGAGTGTAGCCCGGAGGTAGAAGGGCTTCCAGGAACCTCAGTACCACCAAAAATAAAAATAAAAATAAAAATAAAAATAAAATATGGCCTACATCTAAAGGCTGAAAAATTTTAACTAGGCGGTTCCTAGGTCTTTCCCCAAGAAGGACCTCAGAGCTCCTGACCAGTGGCCTAATTTTAGGGATAATGTTCAAACTGACTTAAAATGGTGGTCTGACCTTCCTAATAACCTTGGAAATCATGAGGATTCCCCATTTTACTCTTTCCACCCTGCGTTGTACTGCACTGTAATTCTCATATAACTGTGTGGCATCTCCTTTCTTTTCCTGATCCCCTGTATTTACCCAAACCTACATCTTCAAAACAAGCATGCAGAGCAAGAAGTACCCCTCAGAAGGGAACTCCATCTGCTCCAAAAACAGAGTGCCAGTCGGCCCCATCATGGGAGCAGCAGGCAACGGTCTGGGGAAGATGCCACAGCGTCTGGTGGACCCCAGGAGGGTAGAGCGCAAGGAGTGCAGAATTCTCTCTAGTGCCCAGTCTGGGTTCTATGAAAACAAGAATGTTGCAAACCATAGCCCACACATCATTCCTTAAAGACCAGATGATGGTATTCCAGACTTGCAAGCATTAGCAGACCTGGATAACCTCTGTTTATGGCTCCCATCAAAGCCGTCATTGCATATCTAGTTGTGATTCGTAATTCTCCTTCACCCGTGTGTCCACTAGTTCTTAGAACTTGATTAGATGAAAATGACACTAATTAACAAAGATTATTACGGGAAAGAGAAAAATCCTTGGGGCTGTCAAAATCTAGTAAATATAGCTCTTATATTTATTACATGTCACTAAGATCTTTTAAAAATAATTTAGGGAAATTATATAACTCAGTTTCCTCATCTATAAACCTGGTATAAAAATGTAACTTGTCTAGTTCACAAAAAATTTTTAAAAAATTAAACAACTAGGCATGATGGCACACATCTGTAATCCTAGTACTTGGGAAGCTGAGACAGGAAGATTGTAGGTTCATAACAACCTCAGCAACCTAGCAAGACCTAGTTTCAAAAAAAAAAATAGGGTTAAGGGATATGGCTTAGAGGTGGAATACCTCTTGGTTTTAATCTCCAGTACATACATACACACACACACACACACACACACACACACACACACACACACCAATTAAACAAGTAAAAGATATTTTCAAACTAAAATGACTATATGTATCAAATACCTAGTCTCCTGCATATATTAACTTATACCTACAGGTGCAAAAGTACACAGTACTTTCAAAAATCCCCAGTGTTAATATCTGAAAATGGTACAGAGATGGTTCCATTGCCGGTCCGCATGCCAACACACCTGTGCTTCTTCCTCTACATTCCTTTTTCTCTATGTCTATAATTTTGCAGGAGTCTTTTTGTATCAAAAGGTATCATAATATAGAAGACTGTACCTGATTTAAAGTCTAAATTCCAAACCCATCATTTCTAGTTATAGTGCTTTGGATTAAGTAACATCTAAAATGGGGATAATGATCTTAGACCATCTTCTTTCAGAACTGCTTCAGTGTTAAATGAAAGGCTTCTCCGTTTCCTTCTTTCTTCACACTTCCTCCTTCTTGTTCTTCTCATCCTTCATTCCAGAAAAATCTACCTCTCCTATAAATCTTACAAATTGTCTCTAGCTGAATGGAACAGTAAGTACATGTATGTGTGTACTTGTGTACACACACACACACACACACACACACACACACACATATTGAGGACTTGGGCAAGTTCCATTGCTTCTAGGAAGCTACATTTTCTCACTTATAGAGCGGGGGTAAAAATGTCTATCTTCTAAGAATCATGAGAGAATTAGAGCAATTAAAATAACATATAAAACACATGGCATAATGCTAGTTAAATGATAAGTGCACAATAAAGAGCAGCTATCACTATGTTAAAACTAAAAGGCAGCTTCAAGTATTAATGACACTGTGGCTAATGTTAATAGTGGCTTTTTTTGAGAGAGAGAGAACTTCGAGATAGGAAAATTTCCCACCAAATAGCATGAGAGCAAAAATAATTACTAACATTTACTGAGCCCCTACCGTGTGCCAGACACTTGTCTTAGTATCTTACTTTAAAAATCCTCCTTCAAAGACCTTTTACTTCTTCAGTCCTTACTACCATCCTATTAAGTAGTTACCATTATTATTCCAATTAAAAGTAAGAAAATGGGCCAGGCATGATGGTGCATGTTTGCAATCCCAGTACTGGAGAGGCTGAAACAGGAGGATCACAGGTTCAAGCACACCTTCAGCAAGATATTAAGACTCTCAGCAACCTAGAAAGATCCTGGTTCAAAATAAAAGTAAAATATGGCTGGAGGCGTAGCTCAGAGATAGAATGCCCCTGGGTTCAATTCTCAGTAGAAAGAAAGAAAAAAAAGAAAGGAAGGAAGAGAGAAACAGAAATAGAGAAAGAAAGAGAACAAAAGAAAGGAATGAAGGAAAAAATCAGTACTAGAGTGGTTCAGTTATTTCTTTGGGTCATCTCAGACAGTTCCAGAGCTGTAATGTAAATAATCTTCCAAAATCATGTTCCTCCAAGAAAGGTGGCATCTTCTAGACCAGCTAGTTGGCCACCAGTAACAAATTACTGGAGCCACTAATTGTTTTCTTTTCATTTACATGAGTGTAATTAAGTGCCGGGCTTGGTGACGCATGCTTGTAATCCCAGCTCTTGGGAGGCTGAGACAGGAGGATCACACAGGTTCGAAGCCAGCCTCAGCTACTTAGTGAGGCTCTCTGCAACTTAGTGAGACCCTGTTTCCAAATAAAATATAAAACATAGGTCTGGGAGTATAGCCCGGAGATAGAAAGCCCCTAGGTTCTACCCCCAGTACTACCAAAATAAAAATAAATAAAATAAAATAAATGAGTGTAGTTGTACTTAAAATGGCATTGTTCCTGCTCAACAACATCTTGATTTTTTTCTCTAGTGTAGGAAGGAAAGCAGTACATTTTAGGCATTGCATCTCACCCTGGACTCTCCTGGGTATGTGCACATCACCCTCAATGCTAGAATCTCCACCATCATCACCACCCAGATGATCGTATACTGGGCACTCTGGACCAGGCATATGGTGACGCTTCACATGAATTTTCCATATGTGTTACAGCAGAAAAAAAATGTGGAAAACCACTGAACTATATCATTCTGGATGTATACTTAAAACTTTTTTCTACCATGCATGGCTCCTCCATCAATCCTGACAGGGTATGTGTATTGATAATAATATTTACTATTTATCTTAGGTCCAACATTCAACTAGGCACTTTACATGTACAATCTCAATTGTCACAACAAATCTAAAACTTACATCCTAGATAATTTGTTGAAAAAAACAAAAAAGAGCTGGGTATGGTGGCACATGCCTGTAATCCCAGCACTTGGGAAGCTGAGACAGGAGGATCACAAGTTTCAGGATAGCCCCGGCAATTTAGTGAGACTCTCAGCAACCTAGCGAGACCTTGTTTCAAAATAAATAATAAAATAGGGGCTAGGAATGTAGATCAAAAGTAGAATGCCCCCATGTTCAATCCCCAGCACCAGGAAAGGATGGAAAGGAAAGGAAAGGAAAGGAAAGGGCCACAGCCTAGCATAGTTAAGTCTCTTTTCAAAGGATCATACAGCTGCTAAATTAGAGCTTCAGAATTTATAGCAGAACTTTCTCAGCAAAACCTTTAGGAGAGTCTTTAACACTTTCTAAACTCCCATGATACAAGCTTTACCTTTTGTAGTATCTTTCCCTAGAAGTCAAGAACTCTCAAAAAAAAAAAAAAAAATTTACAAGTTTGGGAATGTCAGAGCCTGAGTTTTATACCTCACAAGTTGTGTGACTCTGGACAAATGGTTTATCTACTAAAATGAAGAGTTGCCAGCTCTAACCTTCTGTATTCTATGGTTTCCATAAAAATAGCTTCTGGATGCCCATCATCAGTCACTGTATTGATCTCAACCACAGCCTTTTTCTCCACCCTTGCAAGAGAAGGATCTGGAGAGGGCCCACCATACTGATGGTTTGTAGACAGGACCATGAGACAAGAGAAGTTGAAGAGAAGTTTGGCTGGGAAGTGTGAGAAAGGCATCTGTCCACCTTGCAGCTGTCCCTGCCCACATGGTAGCATGGATAAACAAGAGACCCTCTCTAGAGACCTCTGCTGGCACCTTGTCCTCATTCCTTTCTGGATAAAAAAAAAAAAGAAAGAAAATTCATACTTGTGAAGAATGTACTACCTTCTACACGCAATTGCCAAAAACCCAACTGTAGACAAAATCCATCTGACAAAATCCCTTAACGGCTTTGATTCAGTTCTTAAAGGAGATTAGTTGCTGGAAGGTCACAGAGAAGCCATCCCGCTGCCCACTGCGGCATGGGGTTTCAAAGCTTTCACTACTAAGGGAATCTCCGTGTTGATGCCCCTTCTCTCCACGCTGTTTAATCAATGGATCAACAAATAGTTACTGAGCGAGGCTTCCCTGGGGTCTGCGGGTCACTTCAGATGTGGCTCTTAGTTCAATAGTAGGAGAAAGAAAAACAGATTTTTCTGACTCCTCTTCGAGTTTCCATTTATAAAACCTGGGCTGGCATCAAAAGACTGTGGGTCTCCTGTCCCTCTTTTTCCCTCCCCCAGCCCTCTGGTTCACAAAGAAAAGGAAAGTGCAGTCCAGCTGAGAGAATATGGAAAGAAAGGAGGGAGGGAGGCAGAGAGAGAAGAAAAGGAGGGGAAGAAGGAAGGGACTTTGGAAGGCAGAGGAAAAAGAAGAGAAATTTGGGAATGAGATCTTTGGGTTTCAGGTCAAGGACAAAAGTCAAAAGAAAGTGCAGTTGTAGACAATTTTCCTAAGAAACATTTCTTCTGTAACATATAATAACCTCAAGGCCTACTAACCTGTTATCACTATCCTTTAGCAGATCATCTTTGAGACCAACTAGCTACCATTAGGTCTAAGCTTTTAGGATTGGTGGAATTTGAATATCTTACACCTTTAAGAGTCCTTGTGCCTGCAAATCATTTATATAGTGCACATAACCTCCATACTCACATACCAGAAATTCTAAATAAATTTTACAAACTTAGTTTTTCAACATAATCTGCTTGGAAACAAAAAAAAATATTAAGACATTACTTCTGGCTTTTTTTTAAATGTTGTATAAAATACTACACTACACTATAAACTTAGTCATCATCTCCTAAGAAATAGGAAAACATCAAACTCTGTTGGGAGCAGTGTCCTTCTCTGCCTGGCACACGAGCAGGAGCCTACTCAACTAAATTTTTTCTTAATTAAAAATAATGTACCTAGCAGCAGTTCACTGAGCACTTATTATCCCTGACATGATGCTAAATAAGTCCTATTGGCCAGCTCATGTGACCCTGTCAACCAGCCATTGGCATGAGTTGCTATGCTCGGCCTCTAGGTGGGGTTTGGAAGGTCAGAGAGGTGATATCACTTTGCCTAAAGTCTTGACCACACTTAGGTCAAGAGTGAAGACTCCGACTCATATCTAACAATAAAGATTACACCCCTCATCACCCTGTGCCTGACTCATTTAGTCCCGTCTTTCTACTTGGAGAATAAAGGCAGACTTAAAAAATTCATTTTTATTCTAATTTACCTAGTTCTTCATTTGGGCTTGGTGTTTACACATGTTCTTAAAATTGCCTTCCTCCACCTCCCAACATTATTAGACTTTCATCTCTTTTTGAAGAACAAAGCTGGTATTAGAATAGCAAACAAGCCATAAGACCATAGTCTTGACCATGACATTCTGAAGAATTTTTCAGTTTAAGCACATAGTAAAGTTCTCTAGCACCAAGCTTCTCCCTCCCAGGGGTCAGGGTGGGTGCTAGGAATTTAGCCCAGGACTTTATATCCCTGACTCCCAAGCATATTTTTATAAGCTTACAAACGTAAGTACTATGCTAACACTCCACATTTATGGGTATAAACAAAGAGTGTGATAGATAAAATCTTGCATGTGTTTGGAGGGGGCTGATGCTTTTACATCTTATCGAGTACCTAAATTATAACCATCATGCTTTTTTTATGTGCCAATTGGTTCTATCACAGTGAAGGTATTAGTAGAAAAATACACACCTGAAATTCTATCACTCAGTATGACTTCTATAATGTACAGTTGTGTCTATTCAGAAGAACCTATCTATCAAAAGTAGCTAAAACATAAACACATCATTACCTTTTGTTCCAAGTCAATGCAACTATTTATATCTGCTTGTGGAAGAAGTGTAGCCCAAAAAACCAGTTCCAGTCTGTTTCACCTTCTGACACAACACATCCAGACAGAGTCCTTTGCTTAAAGCACATGTTTGTTGGAGACTCTGACTTTGAGCATTCTTATTTCTGTACACTGGGTACCAAACAGGCTCACCCTTTAAATCTGAACATAGACACAGGTATGCTTTTATGTGTCCTTCTAGGCCCCCCAAAATGACTACTGGACTTTTTTCTTGTGTCTCTTTTTAATAAACAAAGCTAGGACCAGCATAACAAACATAACACAGGTACAGGTGCTCATTTTTCTTAGACAAAGGCAAATTTATGAATATAACCATTTTCCCATGTAGAAAGCATCTCTACCAGAAAAATTCAAGAATAATTGTACAACCTGGTCCTTGCAGAACTGAAAAACGGCCTGTGTGGGTAAAAACCCAAGGTTGGACGCAGTACTGCACCTAATATCTGCATGTGCTTGTTACATATTGCAGAAGTTGTTTCTAAAGCAAATAAGAGTCTTCAGAAAGACCCAGGTTGCAAATTAATCAAGAGATTCAGGAAGGCAGAGAAAAGATAGTCATACCATTTAAAGAAAATAAGTGACTTAGGACCCTCATATTCTAGGCTTGAGAACTTTTGGGGTGCAGTTAACATGACCTTCCATAAAGGAAACCCTGAATCCACATACTTCCCTTCTGTTTCTAAAATAAAGGTACTCACCAGTGAAAATCCACAAGCCATATTTTGCCCAGAAGTGCATGGGCCACCCTTCTGCATTGGACACACAGAGTGGGACCTGTCAAGTTAGTGGAGAGACCAACTGGGGTTGGCTGGAGATAGGTAAAGAGAGGAGGGGAGGGAGAAAAGAAAGACTTTCCCTTTAAAGCTGAACAGAAGCGGATACCAAATCACATGACCATTTACCGTAATTTCTATTAAAATCATTTCATGTCTGGTTGCCTCTGCTCTCCTGGCTCATTTGTATTGTTTACAACAAAGTCATCGCACGGCAGTTAGTGGTGGCTGAATCCATGGTTACCCGTTTTTACATTCACTAGTTAAATGGAATGCAGCTCTGCTGTGGGTTTCAGGGAGCAAGCTCTTAAGAAACCACAATCCAGCTATCAATCAGACTAATCTGAGAGAAATTAATCTTATAAACATAAGTATCGTTGCATATTAAAAATTGATATAAAGGGGGTACATGCTTTTATGGGTTAGAGTTTTGAAAGTAAAGAGGCTGAGATTTTTGACTGAGAGACTCAGAGTGTTCAGTCTGTGGCCTCCATCTGACAGCCCCTCATGTCATGCATCTAAAAAGCTTTCAAGGGTAACACAACCACCCTTGAAAACAAATCCACCGCCTCCCCAAAATTCCGTGAGCATTTATTTCACCTGAACGTTCTCAGAATCTAAACAGTGCCTAAATCAGTCTTGACCAAACTGCAATCCCAGCAAAGCCACCTAAACAGACACATATAAGACAGTAAAACACCAAACCGACAGCATTGAGTAGGGTTCAATTAAGACAAAACCTCAGTGGGATGCTCTTTATGAGTAAATTAAAACTGCAAACTAATATGCTTTACGGAGAGCAAGAACGGTGCAAATTCATTCCATCACCCGTGGATTTATGGAGCGCATTCTTTAAAACATCCCCCAAAGCTAACTTGTTTCTCAAGATGGACATGACCAACAATTTTAATTCCTAATAAAAATTTTAAAGTTTTATAGTTTAATACCCACAATAATTGTCCCAGAAGTCACATCTAAATGCTAAATGAGAACAGCAAATAGTTAAAGCTAACATATTACAACCCCATCTACTGCAAAGTCACTGTATCAGAAGCTAGAATTGATTTGTTTCCTCAGAACGAATTGAAAATGAATGTAACATAACGTCGGAAAAATCCCTCCTGCACTGCTAATCGGATATGGCATAATGGTTGACTGCAGCTTTGCCCTGTACTATTGCTGCCTAAATCATACATACTTACACGTTCTGGGTTCTTCCAAGAGTTTGGTGCAGTTTCAAGGACAAATGTCTTAAGGTAGCCTCTCTACGGTGCAGCAGGGAGCCTAGCTCGGATCTGATAGCTGGAGCTCAGTGCTAAGTCTGACAACAGAGAAGCAAACTTCCTGTTTGAAGAGGAGATCTTGGAAAGTCTCAGGGTTAAAAAGGCTGCTTAAATGTGCTGCTTGATTTGCTCTCTGGTTGTGTAGACACAGTAGCAGCTGATCTGTGTTTGCAGCCCTGCAGAAAGGAACCTTTACTGAAAACCAATGGCATCACATTTCAGCGGAGCCCGTGCCAAGTGCTGGAGAGCGGAGCAACCTTTGACAACTTCACACAATTCAACCCAGCAGACTCACCACAGGTCAGGGCTGCATGGGTAAGGTGCCTCCCGGCTGGGTTTCAGCTCCAATGTGTTAGCACAGTACCTGGGAAACCAAACCCTGTTATGGGCTGGGCTTGAACAACAGTGTAAGATATCCTCTGGACTTGTCTTAAAAGTAGTTTCTGTCTTTGTTGCCCCGACCTACCATGTACTATATTTTAACAAAACCTTAAAAATGAAGTCACTTTTCTTCAGATGCGTTTCCCTCTGTTTTCCACATAAACCTTTGTATTTATTTCTGGTGTTCCTCAGAAATAAACCGAGAGAAAAAAAAATAATACAGGATTGGGTAACATGGTACCAAATTTTGCACTATTCCCTCCAATACAAAGGCTGGACTTTACTGATTGTGTTGTCGAGGCCTTTTTATTATTGTCCATTATAACTTGGGGCAACTACAAAGCTTCACTGCCCTAGAACTCACTCTCACAATGAGACTATGGGATGTCCAGAGCAGAGAAAAAACAGAGAACATGGAATCTGCTGATGAGTAGAATTAGTGGCTTACTATCCCACTTAGAATGGAAGAGAAGGAAACTCTGAGACCTTGCCATGTGTAGGAATAAAGGTTGAAGGAGTCTAAGAGAAAGAAGAGACAGATAGGGGAAGGGGTTGCTAATGGCTATAAACACCTGATTCAAGTCCTTGGTTTACCATTTCACCATCTGTGAACTCCCCTCTGCCCTCTCTCCTTTTGTAGCCACATGGCAAGTCCAGGTTATGGTATAGTGTATGGCATTTTCTCACTATTGTACATTTTACTTCAAAGGGCAGAAATCACAACTGCCAGTTTAACAAAGGCCTTGTGAAACGTGTCAGGCAAGTCAGAGCCTTGTTCTCCTCCTTCTCTGAAAGGTGGTCCAGGAGCCACCCGAACAACTGGTGAATCACCGAAGCCTTTGCTTTGCACTCTGGCCACACTGTTGCTAAGGAATAATGATGGTGCCCTGGCATATGAGAGCCCACATCATGCAAGGAATAGAGTCTGTGCTCTGGTGCCAGATAGATTGACTTCCTATCCTGCTTCTACCACTCTGCCTGCAGGAGGATGGGAACTGCCCATATTCTCCCAGCTTCTGTTTCCTCATCTATGGAGGGGAAGCAAACTATCCAGCATGCAAATTATTTGTAAAGATGTAAAGGGCAACACACATTGAGGCCGAACCACAGAGCCCAGCATGCATTCATTTATAAACATTTCCTGAGCCTGGCAGCCAGGCATAGTGCTGGATAACAAGGGAGTAGCATCAATTAAAACATGGTGCCTGCTCTCAAATGCAGGCCTATAGAGTTACGTGTCCCCTTCTTCCCTTCCAATATCTATGTAGTCTCTATCATATGTACAAAAACACTTTCAAATGTCTTGGGGCTAAGAATGTGGCTTAGTGGTAGAGAGTTCGCTTAGCATGAGCAAGGCCTTGGGTTCCATCCCTAGCACTACAAAACCAAAGAAAAAAAATGCTGCCCCATTTGATTCTGGGAACAATTTTATGAGATAGAGAAAGCTATGCCCAGTTAACAAATAGGAAAAACATGTCTTAAAGAAGTGAAGGTCAACAGGGCATGGTGACCTTGGAAGGTTGACAGGAGGATTGCCAGTTCAAGGACAGATGAAACAAAGTAGGAGACTCTTAGCAACCTAGCAGGACTCTTTCAAAAATAAGAAAGGGATGGGGATATAGCTCAGAAGAAGAATGCCCCTGGGTTAAATCTCCAGGGCCAAAAAAAAAAGAGGTGAAGGTCCCAAAGCTAATAAATGGCAGCCTACATGTCAATCCAAGTTCTCCAATTCTTCCAAGAACTTTTTAAAGCACCTTTATAAATTGATTATGTGGCATTTACACTTTACACAATTTTACTGTACTTTTTATTTTACTTTTTGCAGTGTTGTGAATGGAACATTATACCTTGCTCATGCTAAGCAAATGATATATCACTCAGCTATATCCCATTCTTCCATCTGTTATCTTAATGATATCTCAACAGTTTCATGTATATATTGTACTTCCTTAAAGGCATTATGAGCATTTTAGACTATATCTTGAAATTATTTTGTATTCACTCACAAATCTAACATGATATTAAACACATTACATATTTAATAAATGTTCCTAAATTGAAAAGAAACTCAGGCTGCGTTGTTTTTTTTACTACCTATGCTCAACTGCATAGGAAACCAGAAACTTCGGTAAATGATGCCTTTGAGGTTATCTGTGACCTTCCAGTGCTCATACTTTGTCCTCATTTAGTCCTAAATAATCATCTGCATGTAAAAATCTTTAACACATTTCATAATTAAACTCCTTGAATTTTGCTTTCATTTGTTTAAGTATGTGTTTTGTGTATTAAAAACCTAAAGATTTTGAGTAAGAGTGATTAAATATAGATTTTTAAATTCAAACTTGATCCCAAGACATCTTTTGATTACTAGGTACATTTGGTTTCTACGTTTAACAGATCACAAAGTATAGAGTTCTGTTGATCATTATCTTGTGAATGAAAGCAGAACACACACCAGTTTTAGAATCCAAGCAGATTCTTTTGATCTGCTTTATAAAATACTTTGTCTGTACAAATAGGCCAAATTTTATGAATACCTCTTAACCTAAGTTCATTTCTGATGAAAAAATTAGACATTTATCATTAAGTCATATATAAAAATACCCTTAAAAAAGATCTATAGGATTTCTAGAACTTAGAGTTCAACTGATATGTTATATTCGTTACTAGTGTCAGGCCCTGGAAATCTTATTTTAAATGGAATTTATATCATTACTTATAAATATTTACTGCCAAACAATGATCCCTTCAGCCTTCACAAAAATGCAGAAAATTTATATTAACATCAGTGTCATGGAGAAAGTGCAAGTGACAGGCAATGTTTGAGACAAAATAATTACTAAATACATTGTTTTTGTTTCCAAAGTCATTCACTTGTTTATTTAGCAAGCTGTGGCCATCTGTAAGGGAAAGTAAATATGCTTAAGAACTGGCATTGCATACATTAGAATTAGCAGGCTTGGGAACTTCCTCCACATTCAACTACCCAGCTAGGTACTATTTCCTGCTTCTTCCCTAAATAAAGTAATATGTAAAGTACCCATCAGAGTGGGCAGAAAATTTGCCAACCAAAGACCACCCAAGGGTCAAATAAATTCACCTTTATGGCCAGACCACTGTACAGAGAAGTATAGACCAATACAGAGAACTGGTTGACCCAATGACTCTTCCTCACCACCTAAAATTTAACTTTATGGTGGATAGACAAATTTATACCCAAGATTCTTGCTCAGCTCTTACAACCATCTTGAGAAGCAGATGCTCTAATTAGTCACATTTCTGACAAATCAGAAAAGTTCAAAGAAGAAAATAATTTCTCAAAATCATACAGACAATAAGTGGCCCAGCAGAAATGTTGTAACAAGAGTGCAATGCCTAATTCTAAAGCTTCTCCACAGGATACACTGTATTCTCCCTGGGAGAATTGGGTGCACAGCAGGCTCCTCTTTTCCATTTTGGCTTCACATCCCACAACTAAGTTAAATACATGCTAGGCCATTTTACACACACACACACACACACACACACACACACACACACACACACACTCAACCTTCTTCAACCTTTCATTCCTTTACATCTTGGCCAATGACTTCAAAGCATAATTTTTTTTCTATCACCATTTTTTCTCACTCCCATCTCTCAATGAATTTGGATGATGAAAAACAAATCTTACCATAGGTGATAAATTTAGCAGTACTTTTAATCTTTCACTCTTTCAAATGAATGAAAAGCCATATACTTTGCAACCAATAAAACTCCCTAAAGTTTGTAAACATCCTTTTCTTTTACTCTGCAAGAGTTTTTCTCTCTCTCTTCACCTCCCAGTGCTATGTGCATTCTCATAAACATCAGCCCTCTGGAATCGAGATAGTGATGAACTATCATCTGGTGTCGTTACCTTTATGGTATGTTTATCACTTTTATCAAAATGAAACTATTCTTCACATCTTATTCATCACTGATCATACAATATTTTACTCCAATAAGTAACGATAGGCTTCTAGAGTCTAGTTTAAGAAAATAATCAGCATTTAAGACTATATTCTGGGAGAGGGGGAGTATACCCTGAATATCTGGTAATTGATCTACCAAGAAAACATTTGAACGCAAATCTAAATTTCATGAGGTTTTCATTCCAAGCCAATGAACCTGAGCTCAATTACTGCTCTGTATACTAATATTTCTTGTGATAGCATAAGGCCATACTTAAGTAAATAATTAGTTTAATAAAAATAAATAGGAGTATGATTAATTGGTTAATTCTTTATTAATCAATCATTCAACTCAGAATCACAGGGACAAAATAAGCTTGGAGATGCTTTAGTCAAACCCCTTCCTATTAGAAATGAGAAACTGAGGTGGCTCTTGCTCTCAGATGATGTGGATAACCAGGTTGTCTACTCTCTGCTTAGCAATACCGTGACTGACCTTTTGCTGAAAACCAACATTAGTGGAAGTGCTAATATTTTACTATTTCAAAGAAAGTAGTATACATGCTAGCTTTAAGGAGCAAATTTCTAATACTGCTGGTGATAGGTTCAAAGGATCATCAGATATTGTATCCCAATTCTGTAACCTTTGGGAAGCAAATATCCATACTATGTAGAAAACAAAGTTCTAATAACTGAATTAAACTGTTCATCTAAATAGCCAACTTTGAATTTCTCTATTGATAATAACTTGGAAAAATATATAGCCTGTGTTTACTACAACACTATAGCTACAGTCTCTAAGAAGAGCCATAACTCACTAACAGTTCTCCTGATTTATGTTTGAAAACATACAGGGCATGAAACGATTTGTGCAACCTTACATTTCCTCAAGAACACTGGTAAGCAGAGATATAATCCAAAAATTGTGTGGGAATGCTCCTTATACCTCTTTTTATAATAGGAAGGTATGACGTGTGATTACCCATGCTCCACCAAAAGAAGTATCATTAGATTATTTTTCCCATTGAGGAAAAGAAAACAAAGGATGAGAAGGAAGAAAAGAGAAGGGATGGTGGAAGAAAGGAATAAAAGAATCTTTGGAGAAAAGAATCTATTTTCTTATGATTTTAATCTATAAAAAAGATTGCCTTCCCAAGAAATTGCAATAAATAGTCAGCATGGTGGTGCATTACTGTAATCCCAGTTCTTGGGAGGCTAAAGCAGGAGGATCACAGGTTCTAAGCCAGCCTCAGCAAGTTAGCGGGATTCTCAGCAACTCAATGAGACCTTGTTTCCAAATTTAAAAAAATAAAATAAAATAGAGCTGGGGTATATCTCAGAGGTAGAATGCCCCTGGGCTCGATCCCTGTGATCCCAGCACCATCCACACACAAAAGAAAGCGCAATAAATATTCTTCTAAAGAACAGCTATGGATAATGTATGGCTCTAAAATATAACTCACTATACAAATGCTATTCTTGTTAGTATTTAACATATATGGAAATGTGCTTCAAAATCTATAATTGTGCTGAAAAAAATAGGTATTCCTGAATATAAATTATATTGGTCATAAAATCAGCCTTATTAATCTAATATATCTTAGAGTGAGATCACATTTAAGTGGGCCACTCTGATAACATAGATATCTGAAAAAGCTGCTTAACTTACTATATAAGTGTCTATCAGGATAGGAATACAAAAGTTTCTACATGATGTTGGCATCTTGAATTTGAATCTTTGAGACAGTTTAAAAAAATCATTGTCGGATATGGATATTTTCCAAGTTAATGATTTGACTACATTATGATGTTAGACTCTAAGGCACCAATAAAAGTATAAAATAATTTGTATAGGGAAGTAAAATAAGTAAATTAATTAGTCTCCTTAGTAGAATTCTATCCAATTTATTTTATTCTTCTGTGGGACCAGAATCAATCCCTAGGCCTCACACGTACCAGACAAGCACTCTACCACTGAGCTGCATCCCCAGTCCTAGGTTATTTATTGTAGCAAATTTGCCATCTAAACCAGCCATAAGTAAATAAAATATCTTTGAATCTCCAGTGTCCTACATTTTATTACAGGGTTTCCAAATAAACACATTCAACCTTCTTTTCTGATAATTATGATTATTCCCTTGTCTAAATGAGCCAAATAGCCTTCTAAACAGAAATATAAATAGAGGGCTGATTTAAAACTATAAATGATGTTTGGCCACAACTGTGGGTGTTATACAACATGTTGTAAATGTACTCTCAAATGTCTATATATGATGAGCCTGTCTGATGGAGAATGAGAAGTAGAATTTGTGCCAGTACAATGAAAAAGGTAAGCTAAAGGTAGAACAGTGTTTCACAATTGGAAATAATCAGGGTTGAGTAAATGAATGCTATCTAATCTCCAATAAAAAGAAAAGTACCATATCTATGTGATAAATACAGGCTGAAAGACAGGCTGTGTGTGTGTGTGTGTGTGTGTGTGTGTGTGTGTGTGTGTGTCTGGGGATTGAAGCCAGAGTTGAGAGGAAGAATGTCTACCACTAAGCTACAACTCTTTTGTTATTATTTTTTTTAATTTAGAAACAGGGTCTAAGTTACCACATGATGGTTTTAGCCTCCCTAGTATTGGGATTAAAGGGATGTAATGCGCCACCAAGCCTGGCTCTGTTGAGAAATTTTTCTTTATTATTATTTTGTTATGTTTTTGTTTTGTGTGTGTGTGTATGTGTGTGTGTGTGTGTGTGTAGTACTAAGGATTGAATCCAAGGGTGTTATACTTTTGAGCTAAATCTTCAATTCTATTTTATTTTTTTATTTTGAAATAGAAGCCTAAATTGTTGAGAACCTTGGTTGGAGAGGCTAGCCTCGAACTTGCAATCTTGTGTCTCATCCACCCAAGTACTGGGATTACAAGCATGCACCAACACTCCTGGATATGCCAAGAATTATTATTTAAAAATTTACAAGGATTTTTCTAATTCTCTAAATCTGAGGGACCAGAGTGAACTATAGATGTGAGTAACATTCTGTTTCAAAGGACTGACTCTCTGCAATCATGTCTAAAAAGAAGGCCTCTCAGGCTCTCCTTAGTTACCACCGATTCCAGTGTAAAGTGCTATAACAAATAAGGTTCAAATTGATGTAAAGAAGATTGTCCCAGAGAAAGGCTCTTAAACTCTCCTAGGGCACCCCACACTCCCACTGGCTAGCACAAGGGTGAGAGCAGTTAGAAGCTATTCCTAATTCCTTGCTCTGATTCCAAACTGGGATGGCAATCCTAAACTAAAAACTGAATTGCAAGACTGTATCATTTCACAGCTTTAATCAACTGAGGACAAAGTGACAAGAGAAAACGTCTTTGTTTGCACAAGAGGGCCACTGCATTATTTTGACTTTATAAAGAGATTTTCAATGAGTTTAAAAATCACAATATTATGATATTTGGTAATCATTATTTCAAAATGATAGATTCTCTTTTTCATGGAGAAATTTTCAGTTGATGTTCTCATACCAGTGGTTCAATTGAAAGATTCACAAACTGCTCCCTGGAGAAAAGGAAAGATCTGCATTTAAATGGAGATATACTATTTCCAAATGCACAGTACCTAGAAGGCAGATACTGTCAAGGTTTCTTAGTGAGAATAACTCAAATTGTATTAGGTACATTTCAATGCTGTCGCCATCCCCATTTCATGGGGCCAGGGTTATTTCCAAAACATTTTTTTTTCCTGTGCATTCTTCATAATATTTATCCTGAGAAGTTAAAATTGAACCTTGCTCCAGAGCAAAGTCCTCAGACTAACAACAAGCAATTACTACTGTACATATCATTTCTGATGTGTACAGACAAAGACCACAGAAGATAGCTTCGCCAGAAATGTTAAATAATTGAAAAGTGTAATGACTTAATAGAGTAGTAAGCTTAGTTTACAATGCAGCCAATTTAAAGCCATAAAAATACTGTGTAAAAATTTTATCTTGTGGTTGACCATTACATAGCCTATCTATTATTCAAAAGTATCTCAATAGCGTTTTTCTTCATTAATGTGGCTTTTGGCATTTCCCTCAAAATCTTTCTATTCCAACATTTTTCCAACAATTTTGAAGCAAATACAAAATTTCTGTCATTTTACCATCAAGTCTCCTCTTGAGGGTGATAGCGTCTTCAATGTCTAATTGAAACTAATTTCATAGGTCAATCTGTAAATCATACTTTCATCTCCCCAAATATGATTTGCTTTTGCATTTAACAGAGGAGGCAAGCACAGAAGATATTAAAAAAAAATAAGACTAAAGCTACTTGTACTGACATATCTGTAAACAAAAGGAGAACCCCCAAAATAACCCCCTTCTCTGCGACACACTAATCCGGGAATTTGTCCGTATTAGAAAATATCATGGGGCCTCAGAAAAGTTTTGCCTTGAGTGTCCAGCCAGGGTACATGGCCTGTCTGGGAAAGAGAAAAAAAGAGACACTTAGGATCAATTTCAAACATAAACCCACTACCTCTGGCAAACACTGCTAAAATTCTAGTTGTAACTAAAATGTCCCTGTAAACAGGGTTGTGGAGAAGAGCCATCCGTCCTTTTCTCAGCAGTGTCTCTGGGATCCAGTCAGCTGTCCATGAGGCTTAGTTGTACCTTAGCTTGCTGCACTGCCCTTCCCATGCTGACTCAAATTGAGAACTCAAAATGAACAATGAGCTATCCTGAAGATCACTTAATATCGAAATATTGCTGGAGTACCGAGGGGCGCTCAGTTGGAGACGGGAACATGGTACTCTCTTGGTAACCTTTTAATTTCTGGAAAAATTGTACAGAATAAATTGAGCGGCAGACACATGGAAACCTAATCGATTGATCTGCTCTATTTTGTTAAAGTACCACCCATCAGAAACTCCCTTGGTTCCCTAGACAATTCCTGTTACAGAAGAACAGCAGGTTTTAGTAGAGACCATGCCCAAAGACCTAAATGTTATTTTGATTAACAAAAAGGAGCTATTTTTTATCAACATTCATCACCCCAGTCAATGGACAGTCAAATGTGCAACATGATAACCATTCCCCATATAGGCACATTTAATTCTATGCAATGCAAGTTTAAGAGTTACTAATATTACTTTAGGAAAAATATCAAAGCCACACATAACTGACCAATCTATGTCTACAAGACCAGCCAGGCCTGTTTCATTATATAGTTGATGCTTTTCATATTTGAAAGAAAAGAAGTCCCATCAGTGTCACTGTATCTGCACCAGAATTTGCCTGTATCTTCTTTCTGTCAGCCAGTCATTCCTCAGCTCAGATTTGAGAACTGTTCAAAGTTCCCTCTTTTTCTCACAATGACAGAACTGTTACTCAGGTTGGTTAAGTCATTTTGATAACATCAAATCTACTGGACAGGAGGTGGAAAAGAGAACCCAGAACCCCCCCCACCCCCCCAGTCCCATCCCCTGCCTTCTTCCAAGACATCTCTGACTCCTTCTCTCTTGCCTGCTGCTTCAGATTTGGGGCATTTTCCAAACACACTCCCCTATTTAGTCTTTGGGGAGTGTGAGAAACAAAGGAGTTTCTCTTCCAAACTAGATCAAGTCAATCAGCTCCTCTGAAACCCACTTCACAACATCCTCAGGTCTCTTGAACTTGACTTAAAGTATTAAGCAAGAGTGTTTTGAAAGTGGTGGGAGGTCACATGTGGAGCTAAGGGCTTCTTTTCCACATGCTGAGAATTTTTCTTTTTCTTATTCTTGTTGGGGAGGGGGTGTAGAGGGTACCCTTTCCAGCATTGCCCTCTGCTTTATGTCTGCCAAATCACTTGCTCTCTCTGTATGTCAGTGTATTTTTGCTTGGCCACGGGTTCAGGCACTACAACACAAACAGCAAATGTGCTTTCCCTAGCATAAGCAAACCCATGTGGCAATTCACAACACAACCAAAGCAAGCAAGCACAATAAACAAACACATACATAATCATGCCATACCACTGGAGCATGGGGGTGGGGGGTCTCCCGGCCCTTTTTGACTCTTCCAGAATTGCTCATTAAGATTCAGATTATGAAAGGGGGAGGGGTGCAGATAGAGAAAGGTTGCCAGAAGGGATGAGGGATGAGGGGGGAGGAGGAGATCTTTGCCCTCTGTGTCTTTCCTTCTCTCTGAGAATCTCCCATCACCAAATGGGATGGGGAGGAGGACTCTGCCCTGCTGCTCTCACACACTTGAGGGGCGGAAGGGCCTTAGGTAGTTTGAAATACTTCAGTAATGGTCGGTGACCTCTGAGCAACTTCAGAGACTGACTCTCTCTCGGGAAGGTGAAAGGGTTGGGGAGCCGCCGGGAAGGAGAGAGGCTTAGAGGACAGGAGGGAGACACCTACGACTACAGCAGCAGCAATCACCAGCAGGGCTTTCAGGCTCCTGACAGCAGCCCTCAACTCCTGGCACCGCCACCTCCCGCCAGGACCCCTGCCGGCCCGCAGCCCCTCGCGCCCCCCTCCCTCCCAGGGCCGAGCCTGAACTCCGCCCGCACTCTTTGCCACTTTACCGAGCAGTGAAGTCTCTATTCGGGAAGGGGGATGGGAGGGGTGTTGAAAGAACAAATCTAATTGCAATTAGGATTTATCTGTGTCTCTGGCACACACACTGACAGTTTTGCAGTCACGATCAGCCAAGTCTATAAGAGGTGGGCAGCACTTCTGGTTGTGTAATTGAGGGAGGGGGTGGCTGTTTTTTTTTTTTCCTCCAAGGGACTCCAAGCAAGTGAAGGGGGAAGGGGGTAGCAATACAGATTTCAACCAGGACTGCAAAGAAAGAATGCCCCAGATGCAAATGTCTGTCTCCAGATGTTGATGATAAGGATTTGGAGCAGTTACCTTGGCAGGGTCAGAAATGCAGCAGGTTAATCGGGTGAGTCGTCGGGGATTTTAAAGAAGCCGAAGCCGGTTTCTTTGGCTATGAAAGTCTACAAAACCCCCATGCAGGAACATTGCACATCTTACACACGCCTCCTTTAACTGGGCTCCCACGACCTCAGCAGGCGAGGGGGTGCTGGCCGGCCCGCCGCTGGCAAGGGCACGGCCCCCCGCTCGGCCCCCGCGGGCGCGGGGCCGGCCTGGCACCCGGGGTCCGCGTCCCGAGCGGCTGTGCACTCACCGAGCCGGGCTGCGAGGGGCAGAGGGGCGCCCGCGGCTAGCCGGAGCGCAGAGGCGCCTCCCTTTTCTCTTGGTAGCGTCGGTCCGCACTCCCTGTGACCCAGGACGTCATGATGCCTGTCTGTTTTCTCAATGATAACTTGGCAGAAGAAGAGAGAGGCTGCCAGGTTCTCCTCGGGTGGTTGCGTGGTATGTGCACGTTTCTGTTTGCATGCGTTTCTCTCGCTTTTTAAAAATAAATATCTCTATTTTTTGTAAAAAAAAAAAAAATCCCGGCACTGTCATGATGTGGTCGTATTATTGCGTTTGCATAATTGACGCCTCTGGGTGTATATATATATATGTGTGTATGTGCGTGTGATTTTTCCCCCCCTTTAAATCCTGGTGCTTTTGCCTCCGCCGCAGCCGCCGCAAAAGGAAAGCAAGCATGCGTTCATCTTTTGTCTTTCATTTTACCTTCAGGGTGACATTCAGTGCCAACTGCTCCCTTTTGACCGTCGCCAATCCCCGCTTGGGCAAAATAAATTTGAAAAACGTGGGGGGAGGGGAAGGAAGAGCCCCGGAGCCTGAAGGCTGGGGTTTCCTTTCCCTCTACTACCACCGGATCCCAAACCGACCCGACCCACCTCCCATCCCTGAAAGCCCGGTTTCCCTGCTACCCACCCGGCCCAGGCAGAGAATTGGCAGCGAGGCCGTGAGGAGCATCCGCCTGGCCAGACACTCAAGCCCGGGGCTGGCACTTGCTGACTTGCAGGTCTCAGTTGCATTCCTAGTGTGTAGGCCTCACAACTGGAGCTATTTTTGTCTCTCAGAGATGTTCTTTAAAACCTTTTAAAAATGGGGAGAGGGTATGGAAGGAGGGAACAGAAACAGGGAGGGAGAAGTCCAAGCTCCTAATTGGGAGGGGGCTCTATGGACCTATCATGAAATTAAGGGGGCAAGGGTGCGGGGGCCTGGCATCTGACCCACCAAGGGAGTTTAGGAGAGCAGAAAGGATATTCAGCTTTTATTAGACTTATTCCATAGTAGCTGGAAAACTTTCCTTCTTATAAACGAAGACATTACTGCTGACAAATTGCCTGCATTTATTATTTTTATAAGTATGTTTTCCAAAATTGATAGGCATGGTCTCAAGAATAATCTTTAGTGTTTATTTCTGTAAACATGAGAATGTATTTTAGGTAGTGTGGCCACAGGACAGGTAAAGCAGTTAACTTGTTCTTATATTCCCTCGGTGTTATTTGTACTTCATCTGGTATGTTTTATGTAACTTCTCTCAATCATAATATTGTGTATATTACTCACCCTGTGTATGCTCCCAATAAATAAATATCTAGCCAGGTTTGGCAAATACTTTTGCCCTTCCTTATGGCTAATTACCCATTTGGAATAGCAGAATGGGTTCAGAAATTTTTTCACCCAAGCCTGTGCTTGACCTTGGTCACCATCATGTACTGGTAAAGTCACTGTCCCGTCCTGATTCCAAATTCCTAAAAGATGACAGAAGCCGAGGCTGCAAAAAATAAAGCACACAGAAGAGAATGTGTAATCTGAAAAGCAGAGCCTCTTGACAAAAAAAAAAAAACTCTTAACTCATCTAAGATAATCTGTAGCGCTAGGTTTAGACAGTTTGCCTCAAATAGTTAAACTATTTAAGAGACTAAGTTTAATGAAAATAGCAAGGAACTTGTTGGGTCTTTTTGCTTTAGAGTCATAGTCCAAGAATCAGTAGCAAACCCCACAGGGAAGACACTGTAATTATGCAAAGGCCAGACAATCAGAATTGGAGAAGAGCCTGGCTGAAGTAGACTAAGAGGGTCAGAGGACTATTGACTAATGGCCAGAGCCCAAGACTGGAGCGGTGCCTCTCCACCCTTGACAATTGGACATGGCTCCTCTGGCTCTGCTGATGGGTCTCTTTGGAACACCAGAAGGATGAACCTGTGTTGCTATGTCAGTGTCTAGAGGTTACAAGAGTCAAAGACGCTCAAGAGGGCAAAGGCCCAGTCAGAACACAAGTAGGGACCATCTACAGATGTTATTGGTGACTTCCTAGTAACTATCTGCAAAGTCCTTGTTCATGTTCAATCTGGTTCTCTAGCTTTTTTAATTAACCTTGGAACTGGACCTTTAAAGAACCTACTGCAAAGGGAAAGAACCAGAAAAAATTTGACTAACTTTAATCCCCTGAAATCCAGTTTTATTCTTTTCTTTTCAGATAAATCCCATCCCTACTCTTTGTCACCAATCCAAGTGTGGGTGGCCAGGTAGTTTCCCAGTCCAGGGTGTGATGACCAAGCTTAGAGGCCGAGTGTTCATCTGCTCAGAAAGTCTGGACAGACATTTCTAAGCTGAGGTCTCTAAATCCAATTCTGCCTGGGAACAATTCTCTATTGTCTACTCAAGTTCAGTCTCCTCAGAAAACTTTCAAGACTTTATTTTCAGCTTCATCCTAAATATAACCACTAATATTATTGTAGCATATTCAATTTAACTTCCCAACCAAACCAGAGAGCATAAAAATGCTTACGAAGGTGGATGATAAACAGAGGGCAATGTTCGAAAATATACTTGTGCTTGGCCAGGCGTGGTGGTGCATGTTTGTAATCCCAGCACCTGGGATGCTGAGACAGGAGGATCGCACAGATTCAAAGCCAGCCTTAGCTACTTAGTGAGGCTGTCGGCAACTTAGTGAGACCCTGTTTCCAAATAAAATAGAAAATAGATCTGGGAGTATACCCCGAAGGTAGAAAGCCTCTGTGTTCCATCCCTAGCACCACAAAAATAAGTAAAATAAAATAAAATAAAATTTACTTGTGCCTGTAACTTATAAATCTCATCATATCTCAATGATTAGAGAAGAAGATTATTATTATTCCCCTTTTTACTCAAGGAAACCGAAGTATAGAAAAGTTGAGTAATTTGCCCAGAGTCACACAGCTAGGATTCAAATTCAAGTGCTTTGAGTTCTTACTATTAATTTTTCCGCTTACCTACCTACTCAATCTAATTTCCATTGCTGCACCATGGACCCAGGATTCAGCCTATCTCAAACACTGTCAATTCCTACTCCAATGCCATTGCCCAAGCCTTCAGTGTTCTCCTGCCTTTTTAAGTTCTATATATGAATCAAATTATATCCATTGGTCAAGGCCAAGTTCAAATTCGACTTTGCCCACAAAAATATCATCATTCTCAAATGTATCAATCATTATCTCACTGTTCTACAATGTGTACTATTACATAAAACATCACTGTTTTCTAATTGTTTCTGATATTTTTTAATCCTTTTCTCACCTCCCAATTTCTTTCAGACAGAAATATGCGTTTTTTTTCCCCTCTGTCTTTCCCAGTTTGCCTAACACAGAGCCAAGCTCAACACTGGCTCTCATTAAATACCTTCTGATGCATTAATTGACAAAAAAGTACCTTTTGGAGAGCCGGGATGCCACTTTTCAATTTCTCAGAATTTCAAAGTTTTCCTTAACAAAAGCTTTATTTACCCTTTTAACTGAAGAAATAAAAAGTTGTTTCTGTATATTTCAGAGAGTCCTAAGAAAAGTCAGATCAGTGCTAAAGTTATATGACCAGAGAAGCATACTATGAGGTGAAGCCTAATGTTGGGTTGAGCTGGTATATAATTATAGTATTTGGAAGGCTATCATAAAATTAATCATTATGAGTCTTTCATTGCTATTCTGCAGAGCCTCATATATTTTACATTTCTGAGCTAACTTTTTTTTCTGATTTTAAAGACAGAAAAACAAGTGGAGACCGGCGGTCAGAAGCTGTGTGAGTGCATCTCGAATTAGCTACTGGTCAGCCGCAAGACCTCTGGAGAGAAAGTTATTTGACCCAAATAACTTTAACCCCTATTACTTAACCCTTCTGGGCCTCAGTTCCCCACTTGTACAGGGTTAAGTTGACCAGATCTCCAAGGTCTCTCCAGCTGTGCAGATCTGAGAGAGGGAGGGAGGGAGGGAGGGAGGGAGAGAGAGAGAGAGAGAGAGAGAGAGAGAGAGAGAGACAGACAGACAGACAGACAGACAGACAGACAGACAGACAGACAGACACACAGAGACAGAACGAACATTCCACTTTCAGTGAGACTGGGATTTTGCAGGATACTAAAAGATGCTAGAGAGCTCAGGTAAAGTTAGCCATATTTCTATTTCTAATAACCAAGAAGAGTTAAGGGTAGCTCAGAAAATACATTTTTAAAAGCATATTCAAATTAAAATTTCCAAGTGTCCTTTATCTGAGTTAAAATTATGAATAACCATGTATATCAGTCATGCTCATGTATACCTTTCTTTCTAACACTCAAATTGTTGTATAGACAAACTTTGACATGAGTGACTCCAATCTGTGTTGCTGGGATCTTCAAATCGCAGGTAGCTTGAATTAAATCAAGACACTGCTCTCACAGCAGAAATCTACAAATGAAGAGACTCTCAAGCTAAAACCAGAAGGGGAGCTTTTGTGTGTTTCCTGACTATAACAAACTTTCAGTAAGCCTCTCTGTATTCCTTTCCTTATTTATCCTTATGTATTTATGTGAGCATTTCTACTCACTGACTTTCTCTCCAGGGTTTTTTTAATAGCAAAAATAAAAGGGAAGCTTTCAATTCAACAAAATAGATGTCAGGCATGCCTCACTGTACACCTGAATTATATTTCTATAAAAGTTTTCCAAAGGCAGTAAAGCACTTGGAGACAAGAATTGAGGTACCCTAGTTGAGAATCAAGGTTGAATCCTTCCATGCCGGTCAGGCTACTTTAAAAAATCCTCAAAGTTGAAAGCTGAATCAGAATTGCTATGCAGATCAATTGCCCTGTCCACAGTCCACATTTGAAAGATATGATGTCGACTGAAAAAAATAGGTAATCCCATCTTAACAAAGACTAAATTTATTAGGTCATTTATATAAAACAAAAACTTTCCAAGTCTCTGCCATGAAAACAATTTTATATAAAACAGGGTCTACAGCCAGGTTTCATGACAGCTCTAGAGATCCATGGGTGAGTTACAGAAGTCTTTAAAATTGTAGGCAAAATATGTGTGCATGTTTCTAAAGAGAATATCTAACTTGTATCACATTCTCAAATAAGTTATTGGTGCCAGAAAGGTTAAGAACCACTAACTTAAACAGAGTTTATTTTAAAGTTGAACTCATAATACAAATTCATTTAAGCCAATATCCCAGTATCACGCTGGCTACATGGATAATGTAAGCCATTACATAATAATGTAATAAGCATGGGTATTCAGAAAAATAGCCTGAGACACAAAGAAAGCCTCAACTATCAAAGAAACATATTCTACTCAACTGCCATAGGAAAATACAATAGCCTATTAGAAAGATTTGAATATTGCATTAAAAGAAGGTTTCTGCTTTTGGTTAAGCTGGCTGGGATATTCTGTGTGCAATAAACATGGTGGATTCATAGATGAGAGTAGTCCTTGTTTCAGGGAGTAAAGTTAGGTGGCCACTGAGGCTGGTGAGACTGGGGACAGTAGGGGCAGAATCACGCTCACATCAATGGGAGAGGGAGGAGGAACTGGAGGGATATTTACTTATCAGGAAACTGGAATCAACAGACTTACATGCCTGACTTGGACAATAAAACTAATGGTATGATATTAAAAAGGTACAATAAAGGTTAAGAAAATAATGGATTTGGTTTGAAATATGTTGAATTTAAAGTCTTATGGAACAACTCATTTCGCTGGCCTCAGGAAAGACCAAGAAAGACATTTGTGGCTGGAGAAATTTATTTGAGAATCAATCAATGAATTGGAGATAGCTAAATTAAGGTGGGAAAATATTGTGAAAACAAATGATTTAGGAGTGTCTGAAATAAAACTGTATGTATTTAGATAAAACTTATAACATATGAAGTTACACAACACCCAAGGCAAAAGTGTAGGTAGTTTTAAATATTTGTAGACACATGTATTTGTACCATAAATTTCTGAAAAGAACTATCCGTCTCAGATTTTTATTTTACACCTGGGGTTTTCTGGAGTTCTTTCAAGGCACAATTTTCCATTTGAGATACCACATTCACTGCCTGGCTACAGAAGGGAGAAAGAGTTTTCCTTGGCAACCAGGTTCAACTGGAAAAAAAAATAATCAAGATGTCACCTGATGCCGCAAGCTACGGACTATGTTTTCATCTGTGTGGACCTGCCAGTTGCTGAAGCAGCAGAAGAACTTGGTGTCATGGAAAGAACACTAAACTTAGAGTCTCGGAGGGTGATAGGTCTCACTCCGGTCGGTCACTGCTACTGTGATCATGGGCAAGTCATTCAACTTCTCAAAGTCTGGATTTCCTCTTTAGCAAGAGCCCTACCATCCTCAGGCCCTGATCCTCACAGTACTAGTGTTTAGGCACTCTCCAAAGGGGTGACACCAGTGAGGCCAACCACATGCTTCACAAGGTCGCCTCCTCTATGAATGAACCTCCCAGGGCGATGCTGTCCCGCTCCTCCAGCGTGGAGGATCGCTCCTTTCTCTTAACTTCCATACACACATTTCTGTAACTACACTTGCACTTTATTATTTGTGTCTGTCCACTATGCTGTTCAGATGTCTTTGCTGCCTTTAGTGTAAGAGACATTTTAGTTATCTTTAAGTCATCATGCCCAGAACACAGTAGGTGCTTCATAAGTGCTAAATGGACAAACAACTAGCAGAGAATACTTGCCTGATATATGCTACTATTTTATGAAAATACTTTAGGTAAGCTGGAAAATGGGAAAAGCTGGTTTTACTAATTGGTGATAGACCACGTGATATGGGTGCTTTGTTCAGACGGACCTCATAAAATTTCTACTTTTGCTGTGCACTGTGCCACCTTATGCGTACAGTTCTTTAAAGGAATAAAGTTCTTCATTTTCCAATCAGGCTTAAGATAAAAATACTATTGTCCCTCCTTAAAAAAAAAAAAAAAGGTTAAGCTTCATTTCATTTGACACTGATATAAGGCAGAAAGCTAAAAAAAAAAAAAAAAGGAAAATGAAGAAGGTAGAGAAGAGGCCACTGTAAACGAAAGAGGGACACAGTGGCTGCCAACGTGTGGTGGAAAGGACCCGCTAGACACTCCACATCTCCTGTTTTCAAGTTCCTAAGGAACTTTAAGCCCTTGAGGATTTTGCATTTTACCTTCAAAATGGAAATTACAATATTTAAGTATCATGGTTTGGAATATTTATATTTTTGTTTATTTACTTTTTTAGGTACTGGGATTAAATCCAGGCATATCCTCCCCTGAGCTGTACCCCAGATCAAAGGGCTGTGCCCTTGCCCTATTTCTTTATCTTTATTTTTGGAATAGAGTCTCACTAGGTTGCTGAGGGCCTCACTGTGTTTTTGTGCAGAGGCTGGCCTTGAACCTGCAATTCTCCTGTCTTAGATTCCCAAGCACTGAGATTAGAAGTGTGCACCAGCATGCCTCGCTTGAGTGAAGTTCAAATGAGAAGTGTCTGATGCCACAATGCCTTGTCAAAGTAAGAAAGTGGTAAAAAGAAAAATAAAATTACCTTCCTTTCTTCCTGGGGAAGAAAAGAGACCCAAGTTCATTAATTTGTAACCATGATCAATTGAAAATTTTTCTCTTAGCCACTGCTAGAGGTAGGGCCTAGTAGAAGGAAGTTAGGTCATTGGACATGTGCCCTTGAAAAGGATATTTGGACTCCAGCCCTCCTCTTTCTCTTTGGCTTACCAGCTGTCATGAGGTGAGCAGCCTGTTCCATCTCATACTCCCACCATGATGTGCTCACAGGCCTAAAAGTGACAGCCCAACCACCTATAGACAAACCTCCAAACCATCAGCTAAGATGAAACTTTCCCCTTTTTAAGTTAACTATCTCAGGTGTTTTGTTACATTAACAGAAAGCTTATTAATATAGCAAGGCTCCCAGAAAAGACAATCACAGAGCTAGCTGATGTCAGTGGTTTCCAAATTTGGCCACACATCCAAACACTTAAGAAGCTTTTAAAAATCCTGATGATTGAGTTACGCCCCATAGCTATTCAGTCAGAATGTCTGAGAGTAGAAACCAAGCAATAGTACTTTTTTTAAAAGTACCAAGTGAGTACTAGACACAGTATCATACACCTGTAATCCTAGCAATTCAAGAGGCTGAAACAGGAGGACCACAAGTTCAAGGTCTGCATGGGCAATTTCTGTCTAAAAATTTAAAAGAAAATACAAAAGGTAGAGGATGTTACTCTGTGGTAGAGCACCTCTGGATTCAATCCCTAGTATCAATGTATACATAAACAATTCTCAAGTGATTTTAGTGTGCAAAAAAGTTTTGGAACGCTGGCTAATATAGAGAAATGGCCTTTGGATTTAGCTGATTGATACCTGATGTTAATAAGGCATAAGATTTAGATTCGGGTCCAGAATAGGACAAGATACTCATTTCTTCCCCAGTAGTCTTCTGACAAAGCTTTTTGTGAATGAATCCTAAACAGCATAATAACAATGGATCAACTCATCCTAAGTATAAACAGCAGATAAAAAAAGTATACAACATTCATATTTGTGGTGTTTTACAATTTATAAATTGCTTTAACACCTCATTTCATTTAATCTGCATGATAATCCTATATACTTGACATTATTATTGTGCCCAGCTTACAGATGATAAGACCAAAAACAAGAAGGAGGGATCACTTTTCTCAGGGACAAAGTAGCAGATTCAAGTCCCTTACTGCGATGGAGGGTTCTTGAATCAGTGATCCTTTCCTGAACCATTCTGCTTCAGAAATCCTCTGCTTACTCGTCAGTTAGATAGTCTCTACTCGTCAGTAAGATAGTAAGATAGCAAGCTAGGAAGGAGAGGAGAGAGAAAGGAAAATATTGCCCAATATATTTAAGTTAAACAGGTTTATTTCTAGCAGGCCTTTTTATATTATTAGACATGCCAACAAGCACTGTAAATGTCCAAAACATTATTTCCAAACTTAACAGTGAATCCTTTTCTATCTCGGCATTTCTCAGGGTCAACATCCCATGGAACACACTGGATAAATGCTGTCACAGCTTTCCTCAGCTCCCTCCATGTCACCCTCGTAGGGAGGACCCACCCCTTGTTCACTCCATTTCACCCCATTCCCAGCCTACTGCTCTCGCTTTATTCTTCCACTTTATTTCCCTCCTCCCAGCCCTCAACATCTTTTAATATACTTGATAAATTACTTATTTTATTTACTATCTGCCTCGCCCTCTTTGTAAGATCTGAGAAGGAAGAATATTTCCTAGCTATTTTTTCTCAGCATTATCTTCCAGCACATGGAAAAACAACTGGCACAGAGTGGGTATTCAGTAAATACCTTGAAAACAAATGAGTAAGTGGCCAAGGAGAAAAGCACGTGGGAGAAATTCAACTGAAGCTCAGGCTCCACATTCTTTTGGCTCCCCTTTAAAAGCAGCCCCCCAATTCTGGTTAGCCCTCACAGTGATCTAATGAAGTGAATAACATCCCTACCTTATAGGAAAATAAAGCGAGAATTAAAGTGATTAGATCTGTAAGCAGAGCAAAAAATCAGTTAAGCAAAAGGATTGTTAAATTGGAATTGATCCTTTAAATTTTCTGTGTAATTATTATGAGATAAAGCATACAGAGTACATGTTTTTAACAGTGGATGCAAGCCTAACAGAAATGTGGGTAGGCACGGATTTCATTTTATCTGTCCAGAAAACTACTTTACTCTTCACCTAAACTAGACCAGGCGAAGATATAAAAATGTAGCATACCCTGATATAAAACTTTTAATCACCAAGTGGTTCAGATCTCCATAGGTCAAATCATATTTTGAAAAATGTTCTACAGAACTCTAATGGAAGTCAGCCTGTAACACAGGTGTCAACTGGCGCCTTCCCGCCATTTTACACAGGCTCCACTATAGAATAACAATGCTTTGCGTCTGTGTAGAGCTTTTCTCTGAAAAGGTCAAAGTGCTGTGAACAATTCAAATATAAGCAGGGATGATGATGGTCCATCGAGCTCAGAAAATTATCCAATTGACCGATTCCACTCCAAACATGGGGAGTAACAATGAAGTAGAGAATACATCGTAATGATGTTGGATAAATGCCCTGCTCCTCTCAGCTTTTTTTATCCAGAAAGCCACATTTATGAAGTGAGCTTTTTTAATAAGCAAAGTGGTATTTATTAGCTCTACCTGAAACTATATATCCAAACTAGCATTCCCCTTTAAAACAGTCACATGAGGGGGCTGTGTTGTTACCTCTGTGATCTCGTGATTGTTCTCAACAGTTGGGGCCGTTCTCTTTTTACTTACCCATTTATTCATTCATTCATTTATTTGGTGGTACTGGGGTTCCAGGAAACCCTTCTACATCTGGGCTACACTCCCAGACCCATTTTTTTATATTTTATTTGGAAACAGAGTCTCTTAAGCCAGTGAAGGTGGCTTTGAACCTGCATGTCTCCACCTCCCAAGAGTGGGGATTACAAGCGTGTGCCACCACACCCTGCGTGGGGAATTTCTCTTTTAAAATCACCTTCAGAGGCCTGGCGTGGTGTCGCACGCTTCTAATCCCGTGCTTGGGAGGCAGAGACAGGAAAGTCAGCAGCACTGGCTTAAGAGACCCTGTTTCCAAATAAAAAGTATAAAATAGGTCTGGGAGTGTAGCCCGGAGGTAGAAGGGCTTCCAGGAACCCCAGTACCAATAATAATAATAATAATAATAATAATAATAATAATAACAACAACAACAACAACAACAACAATAACAACAACAACAATAATATCACCTTCAGAGCTGGTTTAGAATTCATACAGAAAAGCAATATCATTTATTTATGTCTGTGCTGTATTAAAAAATATACCACATTTCAATAATCAGCAAAGGGTTGGTTAGGCTGCCTGTCACATTCACCTAGGCAACTATTAAAGACACATCACTCTAGGCTGACCTCAGCACGCTGTGTGGTATGGTTATGACTAGGAAGTGGGAATCTGTTTTTGTATGATACCTAGAACATGGTTTAAGGCCTGAGCACAATTCTGAGCCAGTTAGGCCAACTTGATGACCTCATAGCCTGCACCTATGGTACCTTCTCTTTCATCACATAGCATCTATGGAACCCTTACCACTGGTTTTACAAAGAGGGACCTAGTGTTAATGGGAAAGTTAAGTGAAAGACTAAGTTGTTAAGCTCAAAACATACCCCTATTAGACATATCCCCTCTCTCACTCAACTGTGTTGTCAATCTCATGACTTCCACCTTCTCCTTGGAGACAGTCTACACAACAGAATAAGAGTATAGGCCCCAGAATAAAATTGTCTGGAGTTACACCCTTAATGGCTGCTCAACCCAGTGACCACTGGGGTCAAGTTACTTATCTTCTCTGTGACTTTTTTCCCTAGGTGTAAAATATATCTATTAATAGTACCTACCTCCTAGGGATACTGAGAGAATCAAGGTAAGGTATATACACTGTACAGCACAGTGGTCATAGGTTTTAATAAATATCAGCTATTATAATTTTAATAGTATATATGTTGATGATTTTAAATTATAAATTCTAGATCTGAAATCCCCATCTCCTTCTTTAACATTATTACAGAGATGGCCAACAGATTTTCAAACCAACCAGATACTAAATTGAATTAATTATTGGCCCAACTTGCCCAATTATTCTCGCCTATCAGTTCTCAAACTTGGATCAAGTTATTATCCATAGGGTCATTTAGTCCCCAAATTTCTCTCAGATCTTTCTCCGACCTTATTCTACTTCTCACACCAACCAATACACACACAAATGTGCCCATCCATCTTTCCTGGACATTGATTCTACCTTGACAACTGTTCTTTCAATTTATGTGTCTGTTTTAAATGTCAAAACATATACGTATTCATTCATATAAATCTCACAACAACCTTATGAATGAGGTGCCATTTGTTATTTTTAAAGATTTAAAAGCCAGGCATGGTGGCACATGCTTGTAATCTCAGCATTTGGGAGGCTGAGACAGGAGGATCCCAGTTTGCTGACAGCCTCAGCTACTTAATGAGGCCCTTTGCAACTCAGTAAGACTCTGTTTCAAAATAAAGAACAAAAACCAGAACTTGGGGTGTAGCTCAGAAGTAGAATGCCTCTGGGTTCCATTGCCAGGAAACCGAAAAAAGAAAAAAAAAAAAGATGCAGTTGGGCATGGTGGTGCTTGCAATCCCAGTAGTACTTGGGAGGCTGAGACAGGAGAATCCCAGGTTCACAGCCAACCTCAGCAACTTAATGAGGCCCTCTGCAACTTAATGGGACCATATTTCAAAATGAGCCATAATAATATAGGGCTGGTGATATAGCTCAGAGGTAGACCCTCCCCCCCTCTTCCACTGGGTTTAATCCTGGACACACACACACACACACACACACACACACACACACACACACACACCTAATCCAAGGTGCAAAGAGGTAAGGAAATGTGACAGGGTTCAATCAGCAAGTAACTCTAAGAACTGGAAGCCAATCCTGGCAGTGTGCTCAGCAGTTATGGCCTTCACCACTGCTGCTAATATTTTTTTAAATATGACATGTTTCTCATAACAACACTATGATGTAAATGATGTTAAAATCCCACTTTTACAGGTAAGGAAACTCAACCAACAGAGTATGAGAGGCCACTTCTCCAGTTCAGATCACTACTGCAGAGGATATGGGTTAATGCAAATATTCATCTCTTCCCCTGCCCACACATACACCCCCATCTTCTCTGCACCTTCCAGTTATAAAATTTTCCCTATTACTTCACACTCAGATTTCAGTATAACATTCGTAAAGCTCAGTGTCTGAGTGTTTTATTTTTTAACAAGCAGTTACTACAGACCAACTATATTCCAAGCAAGGTTTTACTAACCCATCACTTGCACATCCAAGGTGACGTGTGTGTGTGTGTGTGTGTGTGTGTGTGTGTGTGTGTGTGTGTGTTATTGGTGACTGAACCCAGGTGTGTTCTTCCTCTGAGCTATACCCTCACCCCAGCCCTATTCTATTTTTTATCTTGAAACAAGAGTCTCATTAAGTTGAGGGGTGCCTCACTAACCAAGGTGACATGGCTCTGGCCTATATGAAGCCCTTCCTGTATAGAGAGCCTGGCACATAAACAGGTAATTGCTATAAACCGTAATAAGAGCCTGTGAAGGCATGACATGGAGTGGGATAATGGGGAAATGAAGGGGTCAAAGACAATGGCACTCAAACTCAGAGACCTGGAGAGTCAGCCAGGAAGCTGAAGGAGAGGGAGAAGAACAAGAACACCTGCTTGGAAGAGGGGAAAGATGATCAAATGCACTGAGACTTCTGTAACTAGGAGACTGCAAACAATTTTAGGTCAAATAATTCCATGTCATTCTGTCACAGGGGTTTAGGGACTCAACCAAAACGCTTGGCTTAGAGATAAGTCTTGATGCTTGGTTTATGAATAAGCATATGTCTCTGTGTTTAGAGTATGTTTATTTGGGCTTGTTGGAGGATATGGGGATTGACTGAAAGTTTGGGGACTAAAGCATCCTCCCAGGTCAAAAACATCCTGAAGCGCCTGCTGGTATGGAATGAAATATGAAGTAGAGGCAGGAGGAAGAGTGCTCCCAGGTGCTCTGTGGAGTCTGGACTCCATGCTACAGTGGGCAGTGATAAGGATTTTAAAAAGAGAATCACATGATTGTATTTATGTCAACAACTATATTATTCAGATGACTAATACTGTTCCCAGCCCCACAATCTTTAATCTCCTTCCTCAAGTCCAGAGAAGAAAGTGTAACCTCTTCAGCACATCAGGTAAAGATAAAAAAAAATAAAATAAAAACAGATGTAAAAGCCCCAAGGTGTTAGCATATTTCCTGGGTTCCAGAAATAGCCAGAAGACCCCGATGGCTGAGTCAGAGATGGGGCAGAGTGTGGCCCTGGAAATACGAGGGAGGGGATCTGAGATAGAAGCCAAAGGAGGGTCCTGATCAGAGGAGGAACCTGATCTGATTATTTTGAAAAGAATCACTGTTTGCTCAAATCCTCAATGTAATCACATAAAAATATACTACCATTTTTCCTAAAATGGGGCTCCACATCCCAAATTTTCTCTAGCACTGGTCTTCCCACACCAACTATTTCTTTTGAAACCCCTCCGCAAATTTCTGCATATATTCTTTAGAATCTTTATCTTTGTCTCAAGAGGAAAATTATCAAAGTCCAATATGGGACTGTGATTTACATCTACTATAGTGCATGTAAAGAGTGCTGGTATAAAAAGGCTGAGAGCATCCTGCAGGGTACAGGTATCTCATGAGTGCTTAATCAACTGGGAAAGGTCTTAGATGCTATTGTTCAGAACAAAATGAAATGCTAAGAGGATCAAATATAAAGCCACCACCAACTTCCAGTCAATGTGAGAAAGTGGAAAATAATCAGAGCCCAGATTCAGAAACCGTGGCTTCTAGACATTGTTCTGTCAAGTACCAGAATGACCTTGGATAGTTCAAATATTTAAGGTTTTTATCTTCTTAAAGGAGATGAGTCCCATTTTATGTATAAAAGCACTTTGTAACTGGTAAACAGATGTATAAGGCTGAGATAGCACTGATATTATCAGATGTGTAGTCCTAAAGTAAGGTCTAGGAGCAATCCAGTTGCAGTGTTTTGAGTAGAAACAGGGATGAAAGATCTAGAGAAGTAAGTGGTGGAACTCTCTGATTTCAGGTCTATAGATCTTCAATAGGAATGAAGCTTCCAGGATGAGTAAGAAGTCTTAGGGAAGGGTCATATAAGGAGTTAATTTCTAAGAAAGAGATTTGGGTGATAGGGGTAAGTATGTTTCATGTGAATTCAGAAGGATAATTAAAATTCAATCTAGTTCCTATTCCTTGTGACCTCCTCATTCCCAAAGAAGACCCCCAATTAGAGACTGGCATACAAATTCAGCTCCATTCTGAGCATAGTATCCTCTCTGACCAAGAAAACTAATGTTATACCATTCTCATCCTTCTTTTGGTCTTGTTCTGACCAGGTGTCCTAACTCCAATAACCCAAACTCATAGTTTCTATAATCATATCACTACTTTGTTCCAGACATAACCTTAGTGACTATTTTTTTAAAAAGTAGTTACCAATGTTATAGTCTTAGTGTGGTCCCGGCATGTGCTAAGTACTTTATTATTTTAACATTCCAGTAAATGCTACAAGGTAGGCACTATCTCATTTTTACAGACTTTGTAGAAGCTGGAGTTGAGAGAGATGAAATATTTTGGCTGAGGTCAGTATTTAAATAGAGGTGTTTATCGCTCCAACCTTTGTTGGACTGGTCTGAGTGTTCAAATATGGCTCCTGAACACTGACCCTGTGTGGGGATCCTCTTAAAAGCTTGCAGTCTGAGCTGGGTGTGGTGGTGCACGCTTGTAATCCCAGTGCTTGGGAGTCTGAGACAGGAGGATCCGGGTTCATAGCCAGCCTCAGCTACTTAGTGAGGCCCTCAACAACTTAGTGAGACCTTGTTTCAAAAAGTATTTTAAGAATAAACAAAAACAGGCTGGGGGTGTAGCTCAAAGGTAGAATACCCCTGGATTCAATCCCTAGCAACACACACACACACACACACACACACACACACACACACACAATCCTGCAGTCTGCCTCTTTCTGGGTCACTGCCAATTAGTCTCACCTGGACCTCCTGGCTGGCTGGAGAGGGGCCACCTATCACTTGCTGGCTTCCTAATGCCGCCTCCTGCAGAAATCCCAGCCCGTTTCCATGGTAACGTATTCTGTGTGCTGTTCTCCTGCTTAGATTTTTCTCCTCCAACCTGAACATGGACAATTGGCCTAACACCTGCCATATCCTAGCAGCCCCATCTAGTCTTAAGTCTCAGTTTTTAGCAGGCTGTGATTCCTGAGCACATGAAGTTGTTGGCTATGTGACCTTAGAATCTTCTAGGGGAAAATGCTAGAAGTCATGATGTAAACGATGGACATACACACCTTGACCCTATTTCCCCTTTTAGGACGGCAAAATAAACCTTAAAGCTGTGTAATTATCATGTTAAGAACTAAATCAGAGCAACCAAATCAGTTGTGTGTATGTGTAAGTTAAAGGTCAATGCAAGTTTCCCAGATTGACAACCAAATGATAGCCATGAATAAAGTATGTTTTTCTAAAAGGCAAGATATAATAAAGTTCTGAGAATAGTGATGCCTTTAAATAAATAGTGTCTGAGCAATAGATTTCAAACAAGGAAACCATTGTTTTTTAAAGTAATGGTGCTCGGAGTCTTAATATAGAACTGGGATCAAAGGGGAGAATCCATGATTAAATGGCAGTGTAAAGGCCACACTTTCTCTAGGTTTCTCCCTCTAGTCAGAAAACCCTCCACTTAATGTGCACATGCTCACGCACACACAGACACACACAGACACACACACACACACACACACAACACACACACACATTTACTGCCACAACCTGGTCTCAGCATTCTTTTTTTTTTTTTAAAAAGGATTCTATGATTCATGAAACTACTCATTTCACTGTGAATTTCTTGAGATGATAAGATTGTAAGAGATATCAATGATTTTTACTTTAGGAACTAAATATAAAAGAAGAAAAGCTCTGAGTTCTCTAGGAAAAAGAACTTCACTGATCAGAAGGGGGTTGGGGAAACAAAAATTCCCTTTACAGTCTTCTGGGTAAGATCACCGCTCTCTCATTACAAGCTACTGCACCAACGAGCAGTTTTGCTGACAAGAGGACACTTAACTTTGAATTTTGTCTCCCTCCCTCTGCAACCAACCCTGCCTCCCACCTCACTGCCTGTAACCTTGACAACCTCCTTTGCCTGAGTGAACTGTTCCAAACTCACTCCTATTGCGCTAGAGTGCCAGACATTGTAAAAATTCTGCATGGCAAATGAAAATGTTGCCTAATTTTATGTTCTCACCATGATCTACATGTCTATCATGATTCAAAAACTGTCCCCATCCCTCCTCTGTTACCACCTACCTGGAACAACAACAAAAAAATTAAGCTACAGTGATTAAGACAGTTTTAATAGATCTAGACATATTGATTAGACTAATCATTTTTCATATTTTCATTTGTTTTTCTAGCTGAGATATTACAGCAGAACTCAAACTTTGACTCATCTCACTCTTCTGGCTGATGGTAAAACTTCAGGCTCCATCTTTAGAGTTGGGAGAAAAAACAAATAATAATTCTCTAAACTGACCTCCAGAGCAGCTGCACTAATTTTCAATCCCAGGAACAGTGTTGAAGAGTTACTAATTCCCCACAACCTCACCACCATTTATTATTGTTTGACTTTTTTGATGATTGCTATTCTGATTGAGATTAGATGATATCTCAGAGTAATTTTGATTTGCATCTCCCTAATGATGTTGAGCATTTTTTGTGTATTTATTAGTCATTTGTATTTTTTTGTTTTTGTGAAATATCTAGTTAAACTGACCGTTTCTTAACTAGGTGATTTGTGGGGTTTTTTCAGTGTTTGCATTTTTGTGATCCTAGGAATTAAACCTAGGGGCCTTGTACCTCTGAGCTATATCCACAGACCCATTTAATTTTATTTATTTATTTATTTATTTTTGTGGGGATTGAACCCAGGGTCCCTCTACCTCTGAGGTACACACTCAGGCCTATTTAATTTTATTTTTATTGATTTTTTTTGTGGTACTAGGGATGAAACCAAAGGGGGGGTGTGCTACCTCTGAGTGACAATTCCAGCCCTATTTTTTTATTCCTTATTTTGAAGCAGGGTCTCCTGAGTTGCAGAGAGCCTAAGTAGTTGAGACTGTGAACTGTGATCTTCTTTTTCAGTGTTAAGTGTTTTAAGTACTTTGTTTATTCTAGATATTAGTCCTCTATAAGAGGAATATCTGGTAAAGATCTCTCATTCAGTAGGCTCTCTCTCTGTATTCTTAATGGTTTCCTTTAATAAACATGAACTTTTCGGTTTAATGCCATCCCATTTATTAATTCTTGTTTTAATTTCTTGAGCTTTGGTGGTCTAATTGAGCAAGTTTCTACCTGTCCCTATATATTGGAGTGTTGGGCCTATCTATGCCTTCCTTTAATAATTTCAAAGTCTCTGTTCTAATTTCCAGGTCTTTGATCCATCTCAAGTTGACTCTTGTGAAAAGTGAGAGGTAGGAATTTAATTTCATTTTTCTACAAATGAATAACCAGTTTTTCTAACACAATTTGTTATAAAGGCTATCTTTTCTCCAACATGTTTTTGGCACGTTTGTACCAAAAATTTATTGGCTATAAATATGTGGATTTGTTTGTGTATCTTTCATTCTGTTTCATTGGTTTATGTGTCTGTAATTGTGCCAATATTACGCTGTTTTAATTCCTATAGCTCCGTAGTACCATATAATCCAGCTATACCACTCCTGGGTATCTCTCCAAAGGAAACAAAATCAGATTATAGTAATATATGCATATCTGTGTTTATAGCAGCACAATTTCACAAGAGCCAAATTAATAGACCCAACCTAGGAGTCTATCAATAGATAAATGTATTACAAAATTATGAGATATCTATACAATAAAATTATATCCATCATTCAAGAAGAACAAAATTATGCCATTTGCAGGGAAATGGACAGACATGTTAGGTGAAATTAGCCAGTCACAGAAAATGAAGAGTTGTATGTTTTCTCTTATATATAGAAGCTAGGGGAGTAATCAAAATACCAGATGGACTCCAGATAATGGAGGAGATACTTCAGTGGCATCAAGGAGAGGTTCTACTGGGAAGGGGGGAAAGGGAGAATCGGTGAAGGACTCACTTCTATCAACAGTATGTACAAATGTCAATATCTCAATATTCTATATGGAGAAGAGGGGGAGTGGGGAGAAAGTCCACCGGGTGCTGTGTGCCACGAGTGTCACTGTCACGAGGAGCTAGATTATGATGCATGGCGATAATGCACCAACGAAAGTATAAACAAAAAGCGAAACTTGCCACTATGTTATGTTACAGTAGAAAAATCAAAGATAAGTAAATAATAGTATTTATATATTTTGTGGTACTGGACATTGAACTCAGGGGTGTTCTACCTCCTGCCCTATTTTTTTTTTTTTTGGCAGGTCTGAGGATGGAACCCAGGAGCATTTGACCTCCAAGGTACACCCCAGCCCTATTTTTTTATTCTTTATTTTGAAACAGGGTCTCACTAAGTTGCAGAGGGCTTCACTAAGTAGCTGAGGCTGTGCACAAACCACAATCCTCTGGTCTCAGCTTCCCAAATGCTGGAATTACAAGCTTCTACTACCATACCTGGCTCCCATTTTGTTTTTTTGTTTTGTTTTGTTTTTTTTGAAACAGGGTTTCATTACATTGCTGAAAGCCTCCCTGAGTTTCTGAGGTTGGCTTCAAACCTGTGATCCTCCTATCTCAGCATCCCAAGTACTGGGATTACAGGCATGTGCCACCACACTTGGCTTAATTAATAATACTTATTAATTCTTCTTCCTTAGAAAATTTGTGAGATAATTCTAATGTTCACTGGATTCTCCAAGACTCCAATGCTCCTGTCTGGGATAAACAGTTTTGCTGGCACTAATTTTATTGGTAGTGACATTACCCAGTATTCAATCTGCAACCATAATGTATTCATGGATGAATCAAATGTCATGTTTCCTTGATAGAGTCCTGTGTGATCTCTAGCTATATCCTCTTACTTACAATCTAAAATTTATACATGCATATTACACTTTTCCCTCCTCGGGGTCAGTTTCGAAAGTTTGTTTTATTAGGCAACAGACATAGAAAAGGTTCCAGTTCTTCTTAATAGTTGTATTTAAATGCATATATGAACATTTCATTGTAGGTAGTTGGAACTGAAAGTTCACAAGGAAGTTACCTATTAGATATATGGTCTGTGCCTTAGCCCAAAGTTAATGCTGAAATGTTAAAAAAAAAACTCTCCTAAAATTCAATCTGAGCTACTTATGCACAAGGGCCACAGGATTGGCCTCCATACAATTATTTAAGATGTTATAAAGAGTGTTTTCCATCTTTCTTATGCTTGGAAATACTTAGATTTTATGACTGCTGAGTCAGAGCCAAAAAATATAATTTTATGCCATAATATACAACCTTTTCCTTTGGCTGTGAAAATTTATATGTACATATTTATGTGCATATATAGATAAAAATCTTCATAAACAGAGTAGCCCATTTGAGATGAACTCTATTTAAAGCATGTCGTTACCAGCTCTGATGATATTACTGCTACGTTTAAAAAAATCAGTTCTCTCCATAACTTACCAAATTACAAGCAAATGGCCTAAACTGGTACTCAAGTCAATGCAGTTTTTTGGTTGGTATTTTTTTTCACATTTTCCTGCCTTTTCTCAGGCAAGAGATATAAGGCCAGTGTCCTTTTCCTCACAATCAGAGGCATTCAGATATGTGTGTGTATGTCTGGTCATGTTCTGGACTCAACTAAATGAAGCACCCAGTAGTTCTGAATATAATCATAAAAGAAGCCAGGGAAATATCAAAGATCCTCCAGTGTAAACAGTGGTAGAGGGGAACCTTCATATCAGGTGCCATTGTCCACTCAAATCAAATTCATACTTTTTTATAACCCATATTTCGCCTTGTGTGGTGGCGCATGCTTGTAATCCCCACGCTTGGGAGATGGAGACAGGAGGTTCGCGTAGGTTCGAAGCCAGCCTTGCTGACTTAAGAGAACCTGTTTCCAAATAAAAAGTATAAAATGGGTCTGGGAGTATAGCCCAGAGGTAGAGGGTTTCCAGAAACCCAAGTACAACCAAAAAATAAAAAATAAATAAAACCCACATTTTGCCAGGGGTGGTGGCACATGCTTGTAATCCCCATGCTTGGGAGGCAGAGACAGGAGGATCACGCAGGTTTGAAGCCACCCACGCTGGCTTAAGAGACCCTGTTTCCAAATAAAAATATTAATAGGTCTGGGAGTGTAGCCTGGAAGCAGAAGGGCTTCCGAGAACCCCAGTACCACCAAATAAAATAAAATTAAATTAAACCCACATTTCCTCTACCCTAAATCACCTTTGCCCTGGGGGAGGTTGTCTCTACCTACCCCAACTGCTGTCTTAGCCAAGAGAGCCAAATACTCTAAAGAAATTTAGAATATCCAGTATTCAAGACAACATTGGGAGAACAGAGACAGGTAAAGTTTGCAAAGTCTAAAAATATGAATGGACTTTAATCTCTGTACTTTGGAGTCTGAGACAGGAGGATTGCAGAGTTCAGTGCATGGTAACTTAGTAAGACCCTGTTTGAGAATAGAGGGTGTAGCTCAGTGGTAGAATGTCCAGTAGTTTCAGAAGAGCCTTCTGTTTTTGTTGTTGTTTGCTCAAAGTGTCTACCAGGAAAATGTCCTACGGATCCTCATTTAAGAATAAAAGACACTGAAAACCTGGAGTCCAAGATGCCAGAGATGGACTGAATCAGAGACTCACTGAAATTGCCCCAGCCTTCTCTTACCACCCCCTTCAACACACACATGTCTTAAGAATCAGTGAGTCTCCAAGGCTAGTGTGAGCTCAGGAGCCTGCCACACACCCACATACAGGACGTGACCTGCTCTTTTGCCACCCCACTATCCTCAGCACCCAGCTCACCAAAACAAAAGGTCAGGATTCTGATATACCACTGTTAAAAGGTCACCGACTCTTGCTGGAGATTACAAAACAGGATGATCTATCTAGCTAAAGTTAACAAGTGGCTCATTTTAACATAGATTCAAGCAATTTCAAAATGAATATACAGATTTATTCTGGAGATTCAAAACCAGAAAAATAGAAATGAGCTAGAAGAAAGTGATCTTCAGAAAATCTGTTGGACTTCAGAAACTTTTCAGGACAAAAGCTTCTTGTAAGATTTTCATCTGGATTGAAATTCCTTATGATCCTCCCCTGGAAGGAAAAAGTCTCCAGAAACATCCCCCAGACTTAAAGCTGCTGGCTTTTATGTCACTAACATCTCCTCAAGTGGAGTAGTTTGGGAAGGTTCTGATTATCACTGTGAAAAACTAAAGATGGCTACAAATTATTTACTCTTTCCTCCACTGAGAAAACAAAAGGTACACCTATTAGATATGAGTTCTTAGAATTCAATAAAAGTAGCATTTTGGGATTGTCAAGGTAAGCTTATATGAAACTATGCAGCTTCTATCCGGGGCCTTTGAAACACTCTTTCTCCAGACATTCCTTCTTGGAATCTAGCCACATGGATGTAGGTCAGCTGCCTCACCTGAATTCCCAGACAACAGCCAGAATCAACTGCCAGCCCTAGGAGTATCCCTTTTGGACTTCCAGCCCACCAGGTCCTTTACACCTAACCAAAGCCATGGTGCTATTTAGCCAACATCTGCATGCAGCTGCCAAAAAGACCCAAGAAAGAACTCTCCAGCAATACTCTTCCCAAATTCCTGATCCACAGAACCATGAGCATAGCAAAATAGCTAATTTAAAACCTCCAAGTTTTGACATGGGTTTTTGCATGGATAGATATAACTAGAGTGAAAATTGTTATCATAGGATATTCTGTCATCAAAATTTTGCTGGGCATGGTGGCGCACACTTGTAATCCCCACACTTGGGAGGCACAGACAGGAGGATCGCGTAGGTTCGAAGCTAGTCTCGCTGGCTTACAAGACCCTGTTTCCAAATAAAAAGTATAAAATAGGTCTGGGAGTGTAAGCTTGAGGTAGAAGGGTTTCCAGGAACCCCGTTACCTCCAAAGAAAAAAAAAGAAAATTTAAAACACACAGTACTGGCTTTGGGAACAAGTAGTGAGTCCTAACTCACAGGGCCTTGAAGAGATAGTGAAAGATGGAAAAGCTCAAGGATATGAGAACCTGAAGGACAGAGAGGAAAATATACGGGGAAGCTGTTGGAAAGGGCACCTGAATCAAACTCAGGCCAGGCCACTTAGAAATCTTCTGCCTAGAGTCATATAGAAAACCGAAGAGGCAAAGTACACGATGATTTGGTGGATATGACTAAAATCTCTAAACGGAATGTTGAAGAGTGTTTCTTGTAGCTGCCTTCAATAAAATTCAGGAATAGGGACATGACCCAGAAGAAAGATAGTTCAGAAGAATTTAGCAGATTTTAGGGGAATTCCAAAGGATACGGGATTTTCTAGGTTTTAAAATAAACTTTTTTATCCTTATTCTCTCTCAAAAAGATTCTCAAAGAGAATTTACATCAAGAGAATTTTTATTTACATCAAGATAAAAATGTAAAGTCTATGTTAAGACCTCAGAAGGAGGCCTGGGGCAGTGTACTTTCATGGTACAGTGCTTGCCTAACATGTACAAGACATTTGGGTGTCATTCCAAGCACAGCAAAAAATTATATTTTTATATAAATAAATAAATAAATAAATTATATATATATATATATATATATATATATATATATATATATATATAGAGAGAGAGAGAGAGAGAGAGAGAGAGAAGGAAAAGACCTTAAACAACAGAAACTTTTTTTTTGGTGGTACTGGGGTTCCTGGAAACCCTTCTACCTCCGGGCTATACTCCTAGACCTATGTTTATATTTTTTGGGGGGAACAGAGTTTCTTAAGCCAGCGAGGCTGGTTTCAAAGAAGCGTGATCCTCCTGTCTCTGCCTCCCAAGTGCGGGGATTACAAGTGTGAGCTACCATGCCCAACAATAGAAGCTTTTACAGAAAGGCTTTCTATGGGTCTCAGGGCAAGCTCATTCACATTCTGTTAAGAAAACTTCATCTTGGAGAGAGTATCACCCTGTATTAGGTTTCTGTTACTATAATAAAACACCTGAGTTTTGGAGACTTTAAAATAAAAAGAGATTTATTTAGCTCAATATTCTGAGGTCAAGGGCCTGACATGATCACAGCTTTGTTGAAGACCTCATGGCAGATGTCATCACAATGGCAGTAGTGCAAATGAAAGGAGTGATCACATAGCAGAAAAGAAGCCAGAGGTCCTGCCTCTTAAAGGTTCCACCACCTCTCAATACTGCCATATTGGATATCAAGCTCCAACACAGGCACCCCAAGGTCACACTCAAATAATACCCAAGCCATAGCATACTTCCAACACACACTTCCAACACTATTTATTGATAAGAGTCACCACAAAAATATGGAACATTTTCTCACTTTTTACTATAAAAATTAAAAGCTGTTAATATTTGAAGTTTCTTGCTAGTTTGATATATGTAACTGGAAATAATTACTAGATAGAAGGAAATAACCAAGACTAAAAGATTTCTAATGAATGATTAGCTAACTTCATCCTGGGCCTTGGAAATCCAATGAAGCTCCAAGTGTTTGAGTTACACCATCCCCTCCATATCCCTTACCTGGACTCCAAAGGCAGCCCCATCCTGTCAGCAGGCAAGACCTTGCACTCCTCAACCACAGCAATTCAGGCAATGCCTCAGCCAACATTTTCACTGCTATTGTGCAAGACAACTGACCACACAACTTAGAATAAGAAAGGTTTATTTGCTCAGTTTCTTGGAGATTCTGGGTTAAGTCCACATGAGGCTAGGAATCTCAGGGAATGGTGTCAGGAAAGGGAGAGAGAGGGAGAGAGAGAGAGAGCAAGAGCAAGCGAGCTAGCTCTGCTCTCCGCATCCTGGAGGCCAGAAGAAAGAGAGCAAGCAAAAAGGGGGATTCAAAGACACAATCCCAATCCCTAAGGCCACACCTCCAGGGACCTGCCTTCTTCAGGCATAATGCAGCTCCCAACTCAGGCACACAGATGGCCCAAGTAATCACACTAGGGGGCAGATAAATCAAACCCATGAGATTACAACCCCCATGACTTAACTATATCAACCCTGAACTCTTCAGGAAACATTATATATCTGATAAAAGACAAGGATGAAAAACAATAGTCCTTCTGGATCAGGGTGTATAGTTACAGGTATGCTCTACCATTAAGCCAAAACAGAGTGGAAACCTTTAGACTGGCTGAATAAATGTGAGGTGCTTTATCATTTTATCTAATGATAAATAATAGATTCATTGTCATCACTAATGTCTCAGAGTTCATTCAAAGTATAATTCACAGGACCCAAATTTGTCTACAGGTTTTTCATAATGGTTATTTCTCACAATGGAGCACACCTGTCACTTGTACACAGATGTCTGTGTCTTCTCTACCAGACTATGTGTTTATCTCCTCTACCAGACTAAACAACTGAGGGGAAAATAGATTTCCTCTTTGGGTCTCCAGAGCATAACATGACACATACCATGTGGCTGATGCTCAATAAATATCAATTGACATGAAAAGAGTCTCATCTGTCCATTTTCAAAGACCTCATCTCTATCTGCTTTCACCCTCCTAGTTTTAGAATGACAAGTTGTTGGATTCTGCAAATTCTGGCCCATGGGACCTTCCATGATTTGAAAACATTCTCCACCCACACACCCATCCAATAGCCTCTGTCTTCCATTTGCTATCCTATAGTCTCTTGTTCCCCATGCCCTAGCTCTACTGTCCTCCATACTCAAACATGGCCGGCATGCTTCTCCCTAAGCACCTATGTGCTTACAATTCTACCTCGTTGGAAAACTCTTCCCCAGACTTCTGGAGGCCTGCCTTCCTCTCTTCCCTGCAGATCTACATTCAAAAGTCACTGTCTTACAGATGCCTTCTCAATTCACCTGAACATTTTGCATTCATTTACTTTTTTCTTTCTCTAAAGCACTGACCATTTTTTATAGTCTACATATTTACCTATATACCATTACTTTATATTCAACATATTTACCCATTCACATTATTCACTATCTCTCAATCATCACATAAGCTTCATGAGCCCCAGGACTTTTGTCTTTTTTATTCACTACCTAGGACCCAGAATGGTGCCTGCTCAATATAAAGTTGATGAATGAATAAATGAATGGATTTATAGCAGGCTGACTTGCAATCTACAGACTGGAAGTTTTGAAGATATTTCTCAATGGTAATTTTTTATTTTAAGTCGATGCAGAAAGGGAAGAAAAGACCAAATGAAAGATTTATTAGTGTGTTTTTTCCCTAAGATCCTGGTCTCATACTCAGCCTGTTAAAATGTCTGGATTCTATGTAGACATTATAGATAAAACAGATTAAGATAGGCACTTTCCCATTTTATGGATATAAATATCTTAATTATCCTGAGAGGAATATATAAAGCCATTGCCTTGGATAACAATGATTGCTGGCAGGTCCTAACTCTGCTTGTCATCTCATTGGCAAATTCCCAGGTAGAATATAATGATTTGCTACTAATTTGAACCAAACTAATAACCCATAAGTTTCCTGATATGTTTAAAGCTGAGCTCCTGAATTTCTTAATGTGGATAAAGATGAGTTCCTGCCATAACTATTGGACTTACAGGCAACGTTTTATCAAAACTCTGAACAGTTTGACTGTAATGATGCCTAGTTGAAATATAACATGGTAATTAGTAGAATGGGTATCATGACAAACTTGTGGGAAAAGCAATTTTCCATAACCTCTTTACATTTTAACAACTGTACTGCCCAATATTCTTAAGTTTAACTTGGGTATTTTCTGTTGTAATTTTGATATTGCTCATGAAAGAAAGAAAACAAGTCAGACATCATGTTTCTAAAAATTGGCAACCAAGACACTATCTGCTTGTAATGATAGCGTCAGCATAGTTGGAATCCTGCTTTTCTACATGTATCCTGGTTGTTTGCCCTTCTGTTTGAATCCCTTCCCCATTGGTTTCTCTGCTGACTCTTTTCTTTGTACATCAGCTAATTTAGATAGTAGACATAGCTAACAAGAATCTCTACTACTAGAGGATTATGGCTACATTAGAAAACTTGGAGCTTGGATGGGACATATAGTTACTGAATAATCCTGGGCAAATCAATGGACCTCATTAAGCCTCAATTTTCTTACCTGCAAAAAGACTTCAAGACTCAGTCTAAAACTGGGCGTGGTGGTGCATGCCTATAATCCCAGTACTTGGGAGGCTGAGACAGGAGGATCACAGATCCCAGTTTCAACGCCAGCCTCAGCTCAGTGAGGCTCTCAGCAATTCGGCGAGACCCTGCTTCCAAATTAAAAAAAAAAAAAAAATAGGGCTGGGTGTGTAGCCTAAAAGTAGAAGGCTCCTGGGTTTCATACACAGTACCAAAAAGAAAAAACAAAAACAAAAGCTTCAATCTAAATGGGTTATGGAAATTGGTGATGGAGCACACCACTAATTCCAGCACTTGGGAGGCTGAGACAAGAGAATCTGGGTTCACAGACAGCCTCAGCTACTTAGTGAGGCCCTCCACAACTTAGTGAGACCCTATTTCAAAATAAAGAATAAAAAAATAGTATGGGGGATGTATCTCAGAGGTAAAATGTCCCTGGTTCAATCCCTGGTACTGCAAAAGAAATAATAATAACCTTAACTTAAAAGGCATTTAAAGTGTTTTATAAAGCCAAAATACCACAATGAAGAAGATTATTGGCAAAATAACATCATATATAGGAAAATATAGAAAAGAGGTTAAAAATACTGGCTTTAGGATAGAGGTGTTGCTCAGTAGTAGAGTGCTTGCCTAGCCTGTGTTATGTTCTGGGCTCTAACCCCAACACTGCAAATACATATATATACATATACACATACACACACACACACACACACACACACACACACACACATATATATATATATATATATATATATATGTATGTATATGCATATATGTATGTATATGTATGTGTATATATGTATGTGTATGTATATATATATATATTGGTTTTTCAATTTGTCAAAAACAGGGTCAGAACATTGCTATGACATTCAGCTTTGGAATCTTGAAAAGCCACATCACTACCCTTAGCCTCAGTTTAATTATATGTAAAATGGAGATAATACTTCATGGAGTTGCATACGAGCTAAATGAAGTTAAACAGTTAAAAATTAAATAAAATCAAATAACTAAATAAAATTAAATAAAGCTCTTTTGATATAGTAAGCACTTGGTAAAATCTTGATGTTAATGTGTGTGTGTGTGTGAATATGCCCACTTCTAAGTCCAACCTGGTAATATTTTTTTTACTTCTCATCACCAAGCGTAATCATCTTGGGTCTTCACTAAATGACACATCTCCAGCTTCTTTGGAAGATTCTTTGATACCCATAATACTTTCAAAAAGTATTTATAGAAAGCAATCTCTGAAACAATTCAGTTTTAAAAGGTCAAGCAGATGATGTGTATTTAATGCTTCACCAAAAAGTTCAAAATTCTTTCCATTTCGCCAAAAGGTACACTGACCTTGCCTTCACAAATCTATCTTTGTCTCTATGAAGCCCATCTAATATAATCTAAAAATAGTTACTTGAAATTATTTAGTGCCTCCTATATGCCATATTCTGTCCTTAGCATTTTACTGATGATAACTTTTAATTTTCCCAAGAACCCTGTGTAATAAGTATACTCAGAAGTCCATCATGCATGTGGGGAAACTGAGAAACAAGTTATACAACTAACCCAAGATTATATCACTACTAAATGGCTAAGGGAAGAAATGAGCATAAACAGTTGTCTCTAGATTCAGAGCTTATAACTACTTGACTAAACTCCTTCATGCCAACATCAGTGGTTCTAAGACCTACCTTTAGCTCAGTTGTCCTTATGGACTGAAGTTACTGAAAAACTATCAGATTTATACTCTCTACTGTGTTAGACATGTCCTCAAGAGTCAGACCTGCCACGGCCAGTCATTAAAATCAGTGTGACTGGGCTATTGGTCACATTATACTCAATGCTGACCATCATCAAGATAGACAGGATGGAACTGTGGGTTCACTTAAGTCAACCACTGTCTGCTCGCTCACGTAAGATAGAGATTATACAACCCTACAGAGAAATAGAATCAATTGTGTGTGCAAGAAAATGCGTACAAAGAGGGAAAAAATATATTCCTTGGCCTCAAATATCTGCATATTTCATGTGTGGGATAAGTATGGGACTTTAAAAATAATAATTTCTAATATAAAAATATAGGATGCTATATCCCATTTCAGGATTACAGCAGAAGAAATTCTCATCCCATTCTGGGTTAATGAAACTACAATAGGCCAGGTGTTGTGGTGCATGATTGTAATCCCAGTACCTGGGAGGCTGAGACAGGAGGATCACAGTTTCACGGCCATTCTCAGCTACTTAGTGAGGCCCTAAGCAACTTAGTCAGACCCTGTTTCAAAATTAAAAATTAAAAATAGGGCTGTGGGTGTATCTTAGAGGTAGACTACTCCTGGGTTCAATCACTAGTACCACAAAAAAATAAAAATAAAAACTAAGATAGCCCCATTCATTACTATGCACACAAGGTGTTCAACAGAGTTCTCACAAGTCAGTTTCAATCCCAAACACCGCATGGGACATTTGTGAATTTAGCTTTGTTTCACAATAAAAACAGGTTGTTTGTATACATATGACAAAATCAACACATTCAGAATATTGTTCTGTCACTAAGTCCAAGAAACAATAGTAGCCCTTTAAACAAGATTCTCTTCAGATACATGCTATGAAAATAACCCACCTATGGGCCATGTAAATGTCTGAATGTCTCTCTGTATCTGCCCTAGTGGTGGAATCCTAACCTCCAATGCTAAATGAAAAGCAAGAGAGCTCAACAGTAAATGGTCCTTGTTACATCTCTTTTGTATCTGCCAACCTTTCTCCTGTGAATTTATTCTAATTTCATTTAGTCCTACAGCATAAAAGCATAGTCAGTTTTAATAGCATGATCTCTGTATTTTTCTTGTAGCTTGGCTGACTTTGATTTACTTAGGAGAGACTGTCTCTTGAGTAAACATTATATGATTTTTTTAAAATAACAGGAGCATTATTTGAAACAAAGGTTGGATTGGAAAGTGAATGTAAACTTGAGATTTAATTACATTTTATGCCACAATGTAACTTCTTAGCCAGGGATTTAAAACACTCTGCAATTGAGCCCAACTTGCCTTTCCAGTTTTGTTTTTTCCCTTCTCTATTACTGGTGTGGGAGAAATTGTACAGGCCTTGGGGTCAGTTGGACAATTCATTCACAAACATTTACTGGGTAAATATTATGAACAGTTACAGGAATATGTACTAGGAATACAAAAATGAAAATGATTAAAAATAATAAGTAAATTTTGCTCTGTTCCTTTGAGGACCTTGCAGTATAATAAAAAAAAAACACAAAGGTAATTGTAATGAAACAAATATGAAGTAATAGAAATGTGCATTATAGTGAGATGACTCCTCCTGGCTTTCCAAGGCACTTGGTATAGTTAGGCTTCCGAATATCCCTCAAAGGCCCATCTGTTGGGCCTTGGCTGCCAGTCTGTGGCACTACCGGCAAACAGTAGACCTTTAAGAGGTAGGCTTAGTGAAATGGAGTTAGGCAATGAGAGTGTTCCCTTGAAGGAGACATTCAGACCCCAGACCCTTCTTCTATCTCTTTGCTTCCTGGCTACCAAAATGTGAGGGACTCCCTCTGCCAAATGCTCCCACCATGATATGCTGCTTTACCATAGGCTTAAAGACAACAGACCAACAAACCAGCTACATCTGAAGCCTCCAAAACAGTGAGCCAAAATAAACCTTTCCTTTTTTTGAGTTTATTATCTCAGGTATCTTATTACAGTAGCACAAGCTAACAAGGCACCTTACTGTCTAGTGTTTCTCAGCCCATGACCAACTTTGCCATCCAACTTTGTATCCATTCAGGTATGCAAAGACCATCTTCCTCCTCATCTACCATACCTAATCCTAAATATGTTTTATCTCTACTATCGAAATCCTACTTTCTCAGCATACTTGCTTAAACTAAGCAGAGCTTACCATCATCTACCAAACTAACCTGTGAGTTCACTATTCAAACCACAGAATGAATTCTTAAAAAAAAAAATCTGATCCTCTCTTCTATATCTCATTTAAAATGACTTCTTGTTCCTCTTAGGATAAAAAGAAGTCACCTTAACATGGCATATGACATTCTCCTGAGCCTAGCCCCTATGGCTCCTGTGTCTTCCTGTGCCTTACTCCCCACCCACATGCACCTAGTTTTCATTCAATCCCTTCTTATATCCTCTTGACACGTGGTATTTGAATACGCTGCTCCTTATACCTGCAATTCATTTTTCCCCAAGTGGAGAGTTCAGGTTTCACATTTTAGTCCAGGTACACTTTGGTAGACATCCCCTTTGAAGTCCTTTACTAGGTCATATTCCTCTATGCTGGACTAAGTACAGTGCCCTTTTCTTCCTAGTGTCAGCAACAGCTGTGATTTTCCATTTATTGTGGGACCATCTGATTTATATCTGACTGTGCCAGGAAGAGCATAAGCTCCATGGGGGCAAGGACCATATCCATTCTTGTCGTCACATCCACTGCTCGGCATGATGCCCAAGAGACAGGCATCCCATGCAATAAGGTGTGAGGAATACGTGAACCATAACAAGGAAAGAGTGATGCAGGTTCCCTGGGGGAGTGCTATCACAGCAAAGGGGCCAGCTGTGCTGGCCTTGGAGGACACATGATAATTTATCAAGCAGGAGGAGGACAGGAGCAGAGACAAAGAGAAGCAAAACCATCTGCCTGCATAGCTGAAGTTGGGGGTGTGATCTGTTTTGGGAGGGGACAGTGAAGTGTCAGAGAGTCAGACTCAACTGCAGAGGGCCTTTGTGCTCTGCAAAGCAATTTGGATGTTTGCCATGGGAAATCACTGAAGGGTTATAAAAAGGAGTAAAGTGATGATCAGATTTGCACTTTAGAAAAATCACTCTCCTGGTAATGTGAAGGTTGTTCTTGATGGGCTGATATTAGAGACAAGGTAGGCCAGTTAGGAGAGCAGCCTGTAAGCATACACTAGAGATGATACAGCATGAACCAAGGCAGGAATAGAAGATTGAGTGGAAAAATGAGAGTAAGGTGAAAGTTAATGTGTATTACCCTGTTCTCTGGGCTCTGGCAGGGTTTCAGGGCCCAGAACCAAGTTAGAGTGTACAGGAGGAGAAGTTAGTTTAGATAGACGGCCAGGTATGGTTTAAAACTCTCTGTGATTGGCCATCTAAGAAACAAGAATCTAGTGCCAGATGGAGGCTGACCCCCAAAGTCGTTTTCCTTCCTCTTTCATCTAAAAGATTTTAGCTGACCACGTAACCACCTACAAATGACCACACTGCCTAGCCTCTCTTGCAGCTAGGTGATGCTGTATGACTTTACATTCTTTACAATAAAACAGAAGAAGAGTGCAATTTTGTGTCACTTGTTTAAAATAAAATTGCTTGTCCTGTATCTCTTCCTGATAACCAAGAGTTGAGTTAGCTTTAACTATGCAAATGAGACAGTGTCTTAGGGAATGGCAAAAACCAATATCTAATTATCAGATGTTCAATGAAGCAGACAAGCCAGAAATGGCTTTGTAAAACTATGTTAAAAAATATCAAACTTCTGTGGAATACTTCAAATAAGGACAAATTTCTCAAACTGAAAGGTGATTTTGAATTTTTTCAATTCCACTTGGGCTGAGAGTGTAGCTCCATGAGAGAACACATTAACACATGTCTAGCACACATAAGGTCACAGGCTCAATTCCCAGTACTTCAAAAATATAAAATAAATTCCAACTTGTGAGGTAACTACTAAGCATGCTATTATGTGTTGTCAGAATATTCTCCCCCCAAACTATCTTTTCTTAATGCCAAATTAATCTAACCAAATATTTTAAGACATTTACTATATAGACCAAAAATGCTTAAAATCTACTGCATATAATAAGAATCCCTCAGGGTTTTACTAAAAATTCCAAGTCAGGATATAGTATTTCTAGAGCAGTGCCCAGCAGGACTCTGCAGTTTACACAAATAACCCAGGTTTTTCTGACACACGCATTCAGGCAAAATACATTTCCAGATGCAGATCAATAGACACTGCAGAAAAGGAGCCCTGGTCTTGGTAAAAGAAGACTGGTTTGAGTTTAGGGTCTGCACCCTGAATAGGTGTGTGGTCATGGGCAATAATCTCTAAGCCTCACTTTCCTCTCTGTGGGATTCATAATGCATTTCTTAACCTACTTACCTGACTACCTACCCACCTACCTCACAGCCCTGTATGATGAAAAAGCACTTATAAAATTCTGCTTTGAGCAGGCATGGTGGCGCATGCCTATAATCTAAGTACTAGAAAATATGAGAGTCAATTTAGTGAGGCTCCCAGCAACTTAGATACTGTTTACAAATAAAAAATAAAATAGGACTGAGTGTGTAGCTCAGAGATAGAATGCCCCTGGGTCCAATCCCCAGTAACACATACATACACACACAGTATACTGCTTTGAAACCTAGTAGGTGGTAAACATATACTGTTCAACAAATCTATAATTATTTTAACGTCCTATAGCAATCAACAAACTATATCAGAGCACAAAAGTTAGTTACCAGAGCACAAAATTATGACAATAGAAAGATGATTCCTGCTGGCTATTTAAAGATGGATAAAATGGGGATAGACCAATTGTGCTGTGGTTATCCATGTCAATCAGCCAGGAAAACTTTCCCAGGGTACAGAAAACTCAGATTTATAGGCCTGCCATTGGCTAGGCTATATGACATTGGCCAAAGAATACAGAGCATTAGACTATCTTCTCTACTTGATAACAGATCTTTGAAAAGCAGACTCTTTAATCTTAAGTAGGCAAATAGCTAAAGTAAACTTGTTGGTTGGCATTGACGTATTTACAAAAAGAAGGCTCTTGCTAATAAAGTATCCTCATTAATATTAACTATTGTTCAAAAATTAGAATGCATTAGGATACATAAAATGATAATATGATACTCTTGCATGTTTAATTCTCTTTCCATTCAGGAGACCCTTATGGAGTCTGCAGTACTCAGGGTAGTGCAAAGCATGAATATTTTGAAAGCACTAGAGACTAGATTGTTTCCCAACTATGTGACACATTCTGAAGTCTGCCTTTTGGAATAGATAGCATATTTCTTATTTACCCTCTTTTTCATAAAAAAAAATCTATAATGAAAGACCTCTACGTAAAAGATAAATCACTGGATATTTACTATTAGTTGGATACCTACTGTGTTTCCTAAATACTTAAGAGTCATTTACATTTTTTGTTGATTTTTCTCACCCTTCTGAATTTTGGGGAGGAGAAGTATTGGGGGATTGAATCCAGGGCTCTTTATCTCCTAGCTACACCTTTTTGAAACATGGTCTAGCTAGGTTGCTGAGGCCAGCCTCAAACTATGATCCTTCTGTTTCAGCCTCCCAAGTACTGGCATTTTAAGTGTTCTGCTTTTAAAATAATTATATTTTAAGTGCTTGTTGGAAGGCTCAAGCACTTAGTAGGTTCCCAAGAAACTGATCGGTGGTGAAAGCTAGCAGCAAGAGAATTTTGCAGATCTAAAATCATGCCACAATGTCCACTTTCTGGCTATTTTTGCCTTTTTTCTCAGTGTTTTGGTTATGGCTTTTCTTTGTTGGTGACCGGTATGTTGGTAACAGATATGACTGATGATAGAGCTTATGCAGGTAAACAAGTGAATGACCAAGCCCAGTCCGGTGACTATCAAAAGGTACTAGTAACGATGGGCATGGTGGCACACACTTGTAATTCCAGCATTTGGGAGGCTGAGACAGGAGGATTGCAGTTTGTGGACAGCCTCGGCTATTTAACGAGGCCCTTTGCAACTCAGTGAGACCCTGTTTCAAAATAAAGGAAAAAAAAATAGGGCTGGGGGTGTAGCTTGGAGGTAGAATTCTCCTGGGTTCCATCCTGAGTACCACCAAAATGATACTAGCAACAACTCTATTCTAGCTGATTATTGCCATAAGAGAATACAGGAAAGCAGCCCTAGTATTGCTAGTTCTTCCAGTGCTTCAAGGAAACTCTGGTACCTACAGATACTTAATAAAATTTGCTTAAACAACTAATATGTTCATATTTTTACCTAAATTTTGTGGATCTTTAATTTTAAGCAGGATAATGTAATAAGAACATAAACTCTGGAGCCTGATTTTCTGCACTTAATATCTAGCTTTGCCATTCCTCAGCTATAGAACCTAAGGCAAGTTTTATTTAAAACAACAACAAAATAACTCCATGTCTCAATTTCCTCACCTGTAAAATGTGAGAAATGATAGTATGTTACCTTGTATAATTGTTTGAAATTGCCATTTAAAATTTTTTTTCTTCTTGCAGTGGTAGGGACTGAACCCAGGGCCTTTCACAGGCCAGATAAGTGTTCTGCCACTGAGCTACACCACAGCCCTATTTCTTTTTATTGTCTAAATCTTAAGATCATATCTGGAATATAGTAAGTGATACATAAACAAGAAGACACACACCAAATCTTCACAATGGCCAAGTGTGGCTGTACAAACCTATAATCTCAGTACTTGGGAGGCTCAGAGAGGAAGATTATAGGTTCAAGAACAGGCTCAGCAATGTAGTAAGACTCTCAGCAACCTAATGAGACTCGTTCAAAACAAAATCTAAAAAATGGCTCAGGGTGTAGCTCAGAGGTAGAATGGCTCTGGGTTTAATCCCCAGTACCACAAAAATAAACAAAAAATAAATAAAACTTCAAATGCCTTTAAAAAATCTCATATGTAGGCAACATTTTCACATATATTATTCCATTTTATCCCCACCATGATTCTGGAGTGAACGTGTTACTCATCAGGTCAGGAAACCGAGTTTACCTTGGAATCCAGGGAACTGTTTAGGTCACACGTTAGCTGTGCAGGAGCACTGGGGGTAAGCATTAACCAAGTGTCCAGTGGTTTGCCCAACAGCCCACTCTAAAGAACAAGAAATGCAAAGATCTGGTTCAAGAAATTTGATAGAGAAAACTAGATGTTTATAATTCAGTGTGTGCAACAGACAGGCCTCCTTACTCAATAATTAAATGAGGATCTGATTCAAACCTCTGTGAGTGTGTGTGTGTGTGTGTGTGTGTGTGTGTGTGTGTGTTATTTTTAGTCAGTAGATTAATTGTTCAACAGTAAGCAATTTTAAATACTAGGCAGAGCCTTCATATTCAATAATATCCATATTCATTTTACTCTTTTGCCAACTTTTGATTTAATGTTTTGCAATAATGTACTTTCTTTTCTCTAAGACCTTTTTCCTAAGAACTTCACAAGCAGGTCACCTGACTATCCAGGCCTGGGTGATTAGAAACTGCTAAGTTAGGAACACCCTGTCAACCTTTACTTTGATTTTCCTGGTTCTTGTTGGTTTAAGGCAGATCCTTAATGTTATTTAAACAGAGGAGACTATTTGAAATTTGTTGGTAGATGAATTTGATAGTGATAATTTTTTAAAAAAACAATGACTGTCATCTTCAGATAAAAGATCTCATTCAGCAGAGTAGATACTTTATCTAAATAAGTCAGGACTTCTTCGAATAAAAAGGTCAGTGTAGCCCTAGCTGTTTCCTTTCTTGAACAACAGCAGCAACTTTATGTACTCTAATAATCTGCATTTGATAAAGTCAGATAGGTAATAAAAGTATCATTAGGATTTAGGGTTTTAATATTTATGCATGTGTTGTATCTAATCTATGTCTTCATGTGGATATGGAATACATCTATTGTTAAAAATAACTGGCTGGGTGTGGTGGTGCAGGCCTGTCATCCCAGTACTTGGGACATTGAGACAGGAGGATAGCAGGTTTGAGAATAGCCTCAGCCAATAGTGAGACTCTTTATTAACCTAGTGAGACTGTTTCAAAATTAAAATAAAATAGGGCTGTGGGTGTAGCTCAGAGGTAGAATGCCTCCAAGTTCAATCCAGAGTACTACAAAAAGAAAAAAAAAACTACTGCTAAATTGGAACTTGTCAAAATTAAAGACTTTTATGAGTTTAAAGTACTTTCAGGAAAGTGAAAAATCACCCACAGAATGGAAGAAAATACAAGTATTTACAAACAATGTATACATGTCTAGTATCCAGAACATATAAAGTACTCTTAAAATTCAACAAGAAGACCAAAAAAAGCCAGGTGTGGTGGCACACACTTGTAATCCAAGTACTTGGGAAAATGAGACAGCAGGATCGCAGGCTTGCAACCAGCCTCAGTAACTTAGCAAGGCCCTCCACAACTTAGTGAGACCCTGTTTCAAAATAAAATAAAATAAAATAAAATAAGATAGCTGGGGCTGTAGCTCAGAGGTAGAATGCTCCCGGGTTAAATCACTAGTACTATAAACATTTTTAAAAACACATACTGATCAAAGGCCCTGAATATACATTCCTCCAAAAAGGATATACAAAAAGTTAATTAGAACCTGAAAAGATGCTCAGCATTATTAGTTACTAAAAAATGTAAATTAAAACAAGAATGAGAAACCATTTATGTAAGCTAGTAGGCAATCATTTAAAAAATGAAATAAATGTTGATGGGCATGTGGAAAAATTGTATTCATCATACATTTTTCACAGATGTCCACAGCAGCATTATTTATAATAGCCCAAAAGTAGAAACAACCCAAGCATCCATCTGTTAGTGAATGTTTAAACAAACAAAATGAGGATAGTCATACAACTGAACCATAAAGAAAAATGAAGTACTAACATATTATAACAAAGGTGAACCCCATAATACTATATCAAGTAAAAATAAAGCCAGACGCAAAAGGCTACCTATCATGTAAACCATTTTATATGAAATAATTAGAAGAGGAAAATCTACGGAAACAGAAAGCAGATTAGTTGTTGTCAGGCACTAAAAGGAGGAAGGAATGAGGAGTGACTGCTTAATGGGTATAGGGTTTCTTTAGGGGAAAATAAATACTACTCAGGTTTAGATAATTGTGGTAGCTGTACATTATTGTAAATGCAAAAGCGCTTACATCATATGCATTAAGATGGTTAAAAAGTACATTTTGGCTTCTAATTCCAGCATTTGGGAGGCAGGAGGATCACAGTTTGAAGATAGCCTCAGCTACATAGTGAAGCCCTTTGCAACTCAGTGAGACCCTGTTTCAAAATAAAGAATAGAAAATAGGGCTGGGGGTGTGGCTCGGAGGTATAATCCCAGGGTTCCATCCCTAGTACCACAAAAAAGTACATTTTGTGTTATGTCAATTTTACCACAATTTTAAAATACAGTACTAACTTGAATCCCCAAGGAAAGATGCAAAAAGTTTTTTTTCTCCCATATAAAATAATTCTATACAATATTTCACCCAAATAAATTAACTTGTTTGTGACGCCTAGGACTCAACACAGGGCATCATGTATACGAGGCAAACTCTCTACCACTGAGCCCCAGCCTTGACCCAGACACTTTTGAAGAGAGAAATGGTGCACCTTGAAGATCAAGAGGACAGATTTTCCTTACTCCTTTTATCTCACTGTGCCATTTGTCACTAGCTTTTCACTCTTGAATGGCACTTTGGGGTTGTCAGTTTGCCAGTAGAAACTTCAACTTTTCTAATGTTACATCTCTGCTTCCAAAGGTCAGCAGTTGAGCCAATGTGGCCACCATGCATCCCAGAATAAGTGTGGAACCGCTTCCCTTCTAAATTACCTTAAAATGTGTAATTCAATATAATTATGCATTAATTACTCTAAGAGAAGGATATGATTTTTTTTTCAGAGAATACCAATTTGAATCTTTGACATGAGACCAATGAATCAGAAGCAACAATGAATATGACACAAAAGAATAAAGAGCATTAGACATTATTTAGCAAGCTTCCCTAAAAAGAATGACATATTTTTCTCCCACAAACATGTCTTTTCACTAGTAAGATGTGGACAATATGCCAGGCATGGTGGCACACACCTGTAACCCTGGTACTTGGGAGGCTGAGACTGTAAGATCTCAGAGGAGGACAGCTTCAGCAACTTAGCAAGACTCAGAAATCTGGTGAGACTGTTTCAAAACAAAAACTGAAAAGAGGATGTAGCTTGGAGGTAGAATACCCCTAGGTTCAATCCCCAGTACCACACACACACCAAAAAACTGTGGATGATAAAATACAGCTTAGGTAAGCAGGTCAGTAGAATATACTATATACTACACACTTAATTTTTTTCTGAACTGCAAACTATTGCCAAGTAGGTTAAACAGGTAGAAAAGTTAGACAAGTTAAAAAGTTAGAAAAAAGTCCGACGTGGTGGCGCACACTTGTAATCCCCGTGCTTGGGAGGCAGAGACAGGAGGATCTCACAGGTTTGAAGCCAGCCTTGCTGGCTTAAGAGACCCTGTTTCCAAATGAAAATATAAAATAGGTCTGGGAGTATAGCCCAGAGGTAGAAGGCCCCTCGGTTCCATCCCCAGTACCACCAAAAAAAAAAAAAAAAAAGTTAGAAAAAATATCATCTGGGTACAACCTTGCTAAAGATGTTTGATGGCAGATTCAGTTGGACACAAGAATATAATTCTAAAGAAGTATGGTAAAGTAAGAAAGAAAGCTCTGAAAATAAGGTTGTCAATTAAGTTCAAAGGTACAGTTTCCTGAAGTTATGTTAAATACCTGAGCTATAATTTTAAAATACCTCAAAGAAATTCTCTACATAAAAAGTCATGCTTATCTTTCATGACATATCTGTTTAAATGTTAATATGACCAGATTTATTCCAAACAGGCAGAATTAAATTAAAAAAGGAGCAAGTATTTGAATAATTCAAGTTTAAAAAAAATCTCTCACTTTCATCTCAAGTATGTGTCTAATGCAGGTGAGCACAAAGGCAGTTTTATCCAGGTCTAACTGAAAAATCGTGGTGTGAGTCATCTTGCCCCAAAGATGCTGAAAACATCTGGCTCATGTGCTGTTATTGTAAGGAAACTTAAGAAATACAGAAACTGAAACCAACCTGTTGAAGGTGACCAAGAACTTGATAGAAATGAACCTTTTCTCTTATGTCAAAATTAAATGAAATAGAAGACGGCATAGAAAACTTTGGGGGTGGCAGTTATACCTCGTGATTAAATTCTAAACATGAATGGCCAGAATACAGATGTAAAAATGTGGCTCAAAAATTGTCTAATCTAAGAATTATACTTAAGGAAGAAAAAGTTAAAACTGCTGACACTTAACAGGAAAACAAAGTTCACTGAAATTCCTTGCTCAGTAGTCTTTTAGTTCTTCTCTGGGTTTTCCCTGAGCCATTCCCTCCTTCCATCTGGAGTTCAGATGTTAGCTCTTTGCCTAGAAACAAATACATTTAATGATCAATTGTCATCCTAGAAGGAGGTTATAGTCAAGTCCCTCAAGGGAGAAGGGCAACTGGGGTCTCTAGAGCCCTTTTCCTTGCTAGGATGACTCAGGCACACTGGTAGAGAGAGCAGGTAGTCCCTAAAGGACTCAAGGTAAGGCTGAGAAAGAGAGGCAATGCTATACTCTTAGCAAATTTTGTTTTGGAGGGATGCTGAGGAATGAAGCTAGAGGCATTGTACCTCCATTCTCCACTTGCACTCTTTACATTTTTTTGTTTGTTTGTGGTACTGGGATGGAACCCAGGGGCATTCTATTGTTGAGTTACACCCCCAGTTTTATTTTTTATCCTTTATTTTGAAATAGGATCTGAGCTGCAAAGGGCCTCACTAAGTAACTGAGGCTATATGTGAACCACCATTCTCCTGTCTCAACCTCTCAAAAACTGGGATTACAAACCTGAGCCACCACACCAGGCTCCTTTTAAAGTACTGAATCCGAGTCTTGAAAAGTTGCTAAATTTGGCCTTGAAGTAGCAATCCTCCTGTCTCAGCCTCCCAAGTACTAGATTGCAGGCATACACCACCATGCCTGGTTTCCAGCAGGAAATTTTAGGACTCATAAAATGGCCTTAGTTTGGAGCAGTTCAAGCTGATAATCCCAGGTGACTCAACAAACACAGAAAGCATGACTTACAAACTGATAATTGGTAAAATGGCGGCCACTCCTTAATACCATCAACTAGCCACAAGTATCAGGCTGCCCCTGTCAAACTACACATGTATTCTCCTACTCACTACCTCTTCTAGGGGCTTTTAGGTAGCAGACCTGAAGACGTTCAAAGAATCTTTCTGCCTCTTTTCAGAGTTTCTTGAATATAGGCTATCACAGAAGAAAAATTCTTCCTTCACTAATTGATGCGGAAACAAGTCTGTCTTTTCTCTGATACCACCTCCCTTCATATGCACAGAGTTTATTCTTTACTTTTATCTAGATGGTGGAAATGTCATTTTTACTCACACTGTGAAAAAGAACTTCTAATTAGAGCTCTGGCCTGTGGGTAAAGCTCCAGGGGTCTGGAGACCATACAACAGTTACAGAGACATAGAGAAGGACAAACAGAAAAGGAGTCAGCACTGGCCTACAGAGAACTAAGGGTCCCAGCCACACAGCACATTGGAGAAACAAGTGAGCAGGGAATCCCAGCAAGTTTAGTTCACTTAGCTAAGCAAAGGAAGTTTCTAAGTTCCAAGAGCCCATCAAAAGGGGGGCAGACGCTCTGGTTCACAAAATTCCTAAAAGCAAAGTGATTGGAGAGAGCACTGTTCTTCCAGTCCATCTTCCACCAATCCTCATGCCTCTGGGTTTACACCAAAGTAGAATCCCTGGGGTTGCAGAAAGGGGTGCCTCAATTTCTTCATAGTTGACCACTCTCAGGGTAATACCTGTTATAGAAACTTTGGGGATGGGGTATTTGAAGGTCTAGCGTTGTGAAGACTACTAGTCAGTGCACAGACATACATGCTGTGCCCATAGTCACTATGGCAGGGAAGGTGGGGTCTTTTCAAAGAGGACAAGGAGAAAAACCATCTAGGAAGTGTTTCTATGGTGGCTTTTCTTCTATGGCTCCTTTTCCTTCTCTCTCTTCCTCCTTAATTCTATGTTTGCTCTTTCTTTGACCTTGTTCTCTCCCTAGGCTTCCTTCCCTTTAGGACTTAGGATAAAGGTCAGCAGCTCAGGCAAACCCCGAACAAGAAAGTGGAATGGCATTTTACTTTCAGGGAATGGGGATGGGGATCAATCCCAGGAAACAGCACTGCTGTCTCCCAAATTCTGACAATTAGCCTCAATACCACCCAGTTTTGGATATAAAAAGAATTTCTAAGATTCCCACATACCCATATCCCGGAATGCCATCCAAATGAAATTTGCTTTTGCTTTCAACTTGGCAGTAGAATTGCAAGGTTTATGGGGTGGGCCAGGGTGAGAATCTAGGTAGTTCGGAGCTGGAGCCAGGTGTGGGCACCCTGTCCTGTCTCAACTAGACTGTTCTTGCAGTATGAACTGGGGAGGGAGGCAGGACAGGGGTGGAAACACAACACACAGCATTCCCCCAACACACACACACACACACCCCATTTTGGTGACAGGGAACTCTAGATCACATTCTGGGAAGTTGGAACATGCTGGCCCTTCGCTGGCTCCCCACAAGTCTATCTGCAAAGGCTGCTTGGGCACTTTTTGGAGATGCAGCTAAAACAGGATTCTACTGTGACATCCACCGTATTAGGATAAAAAGTGATGGCACTTAAGAAGTTAATCCAGATTGCGAACGGAATGCACAGGGCCCAGCTGGCTAGAGGCAAGCATGCTTCTCCCCTCCGAGTTCCTAGCCCCTCCGCAGGCACCCTACATTGTGCCCTCATTTTCAGCGAAAAAGACCCATGTCCGGAGTTATTTCAATCAAAGTTCCCC